>NW_026731931.1:1257500-1345000 GCF_028476545.2 Physella acuta | reverse complement strand
TGCAACATATCTCATTGAAGACAAATGTTTTTTTTTTCTAAAGAAAGCAAGTTTGTTCTTTAATTTTTTTTCGGTGTTGAAAGATAAGAATGCAATAGCATAAGTATTTTATCAAAATCGTAGATCCGTATCAACTTTTGAGCGAATTCCAATAACCGGAAGTGGTACTTTTTCTACTTTGAATTTTTCAAAAGCCTATAACTTGAGTACTATTTCAGATAGATAAATGAAATTTGATATGTAAGTAAAAGAGCTAATTCTCTACCTTCTGTCAAATTGTGAGTAATTTCCGTTGACAGGAAGTACTAATTTACGCTATTTCCGATTTCTCAAAAAACGCATGTAAATTTATAAAGTACTAATAATATTGCGCACTATTATGCGCTTTTTTATTTAGCGTTCACTTGGTGTGCATTTCTTTTTTCTACGAGATTATATTCTATTTTAAGAAATGTGAGTATTTAAAATGGATTAAAAAATCATGTCTAGAAGTCTATATCCCGAGTTGCCATTCCCTGTAGTGTTATATTAGAATATTCGAGAAAGTTTAGGGGAGATCACTCCCGGTTTATTCTGTTACAAAAACTAGCTAGTTAGACAGCTGCTAGAGTTAATAGTTAGACAGCTGCTAGAGTTAATAAAATAAATATCATTGCTTATATGATCATTATATATATATATATATATATATATATATATATATATATATATATATATATATATATATATATATATATATATATATATATATATACATACTTTTTGTTAACCTTCAGACTTGTACAAAAGTATTTTTTAATTTTAATTAGCCTCCGTTACCTTGGCAACCATACAATCAAAAGAGTCCCTGAATCCAGCAATTAATTGCCTCTCTTTAAGTACCCTAACATAGATACAAACAAATAAATAAATAAGGATTAGTTATTAAAAAGGTCTTTTTTTCGTAGCCTGCCCCCTTAAAGAATTACTTAAAATAAACCTGGTCCTTAATAACAAAAATGTGATATTCACAGGTAGCAATGTCTATTTGAACGAGTCTCAAGGTAATTTCACAAGCCCTCAGTATCCGCTAGGTAGCACTGACAACATGCTGTACAACTGGACTATACTAGCTGATATAGATAGTTACATTATTCTTCAGTAAGTTACTTATATGTTACAATACCATATGTTTATAGACATGATGTAACTAAATTCCTATATGTTAGTATTTCTAAGACTATAATCATTTCCGAGTGCGAGTTCCATTGTAATACATTCGTTTTATTACAGAGTTCCAGAATTTCAACTAACGCCTATCTGTCAGTATGGCTATGTACAAGTATTTGACGGACCCACACAATTTTCACCGATGTTTGGGAATTTCTGTTCTTCAGTGCTACCAGGATTAATGGCATCAACGGGAAACTCAATGTTCGTCATGTTAAACACTAGTAACCCCAATACATACACAGGTTTAGTTGGAAGTTATGAGATCAGAGGTGACTATTTTTAAACTATTCGATAACGATTAATTAACACCGCCAGGTTTAATTGCAACGTATTGTACGTAGATTCAAACGATGTGAACGATTACAGTTTTAGGGAACAAAGGTTTCTATTTTATAATGTCTTTGTAAATCAAATAATGTTTTCTTACATAGAACAATTATTTTTTTATTTGTTGTATTAAAATTACACAATTTTTACATTTGTTTTGGGGGTCGCCCATAAATGACGTCACACTCGTAGGGGGAGGGGGTCCGTAATTTTGTGACGGTGTGTGATTAGGGGGAAAGGGGTTCAGATTGAACGACGCCACAATTTTGCATTATAAAAACGCAATGTTAGAAAAGGAATTTTAGACGTTATTTCGCGTATTAGAAAACTGTTTTAATAAATTGTAATAAGAATTGATCAATATACTCTATGTTGACTGTGTTCTGACAAGATTTTAGAAAAATATCGATGTTTTAAAAAAAAATTCAACTGCAATTTTGAGAGGGGTTGTAGGCTGAGGTGTGACGTCATTTTAGAGGGGGGGGGGCGTGGGTTTTTGTGACGACGTGTGACGGAGGGGAGGGGGGGGGGGAGGTAAAAATCGTCCAAAAAGGCGTGACTTCATTTATGGATGATCCCTTGAATTAGTTAATTGATATTTCATTCATAAATAGCTTAAAAATATGCAGAATTTGTAAATAAAAAAGACAGTATGTTTTAAACTAAGATATGTGTGTGGTATTGAAGCTTACATATTATTTTAATACTAACTTTGTATTATCACATAATCATATCTAAAACAGCCAGACAGAGTGCATTGAATGTGACAGGCAAGTTGATAAGTCCCGGATACCCACTACGTTATTTGAATAATGAGGAAATTTCATGGATTCTATCAACACGCGCTGAAACTCGTCTCATATTGAAGTAGGTCATCGAGTCTCTTGCGCTACATTAAATTGTTAAAAAAAAATAAAAGACAGTAACATTATATTTAATCTCATAAAACATATTTTTTTAGCATAGATTTTGTAGAAACAGAGTCCAGTGGCACAGAATGTATCACCGTGTACGACGGGGCTACTAAGAATGCTAAAAATTCTAAAAAAGTTTGTGTCAGGGGAGGCTCAGCTGTGATTGTATCGACAACAAGCAACTTGTTGATCACTTCTACAATAGCCGGATACTTTACGTACAAAGGATTTTATGCGGAGTTTAACTCAGTTGGTTAGTATATTACAATTTAGAATTGCGTAGTAGACATAAGAAATGCAGGTGTACTATACCTTGAAAGCTAGAAAGAAACTTGCACGAATGCGACGTCTCCAAATCTACTTTCCCACATATATCCATATATATATATATATATATATATATATATATATATATATATATATATATATATATATACAAAAACTACGAACATAGGATATTCATTTTTGGCCTAATCTTATTTTTTTTTAAAAAAACATCTTTGGTTTTTTTTTTAAATAAAAACAATTTCAACAAAATGCCATTTGTGGGAGTACATTAGTCTGTTTTGAAAATCTCAGTTTTATTTTATGTCTGCCTTAATACTTCTTAACCTCAAGTCGGTCAAAAACATATACAGCATAAAAGCTTTGTATGTATGATGGCTTCTCGTGTTATGTTTTTATGTTATTTTTTTTATTTATATTATTAATTTTTACTAAACTTTATTTTTATACTGTATCATTCTTTAGGAAGTATTTTTAAAAAATTGCTTTTTAATGTGTTTAGTTCATATCTATTGAAAGGAGCTTATGAACACCCTTATTTGACTATTTAAAAAAAAAAGAAATAAATCTTGGAGGTGGTTTGAAACTAGTTGGTGAACACTACCACCTAGATAAGCAAGCTTAGTTATTGGGGCGCTAGTTTGTCAACACTACCACAGACACGCCCCGGTTTACGCTGATGGGCGTCGTGGGGCTCTTGGGACGGCCACCAGCGGAGGTGCCTAATGCAGCGAGACTGATGATTCAAGTAGTACACCTATCCCCCATTACAGAAAAAAAGATAATCCAACCGCAGCTACAGTACTATTTTATAAAACAACCATCAAGTCAAAAATGCAAGAACATAAAATGTTTAACTATAAAAAATAGATTATAGTCAGTTGTGGGCCCCCCTTAACGTCGTGACCCGTCCCGGGTAAATTTAACCATCTTGACTTATAGGGACGTTCTTGTTGTGTGAAACTGTGTTTATTTTTTTGTACATTTAATGATTTAGCTTATTTCAACCCCCCCCCCCCATCCCCCATCCCACCCCCAATATATATGCATACAAACTCCACCAAAAATATGAGCATTTGTACAACACGCTCTTAAAAAACGTCCTAGATCAGCTCACGCGCGGGCAAAGGTCCTGCATTTTTCCTTTCTGCTAGTATTGACATATCAAAGATAAGCAAAATCGTATTCTACAGAGCACACTTTATGTTAACAATTACCCTAAGATTTTTACTGATATTAAAACCCAAAGTTATAAAAGAGAAATGGCTTAACTGAGCCTGCAAACTCAAACAAAGATTACACTTGTCAATTAATATCGATCTTTATGTTGTTGACGGTCTATACCCAGTAGGAATAACACAAACAGCAGATGTACAGACGCTAAATTAGACAGACCTTGTTGTTATAACTGGGTTCTACATGTGTACCACATTTATGCAGTGAGAGGTTAGAACTACTTGATCCAATATTATATTCCGATACCACTACCATTTCATTATGTCTAGCCATGGAATAGTGTATCTTGAGACACGACGACATCAACGCTTACAAATGATTTGACAGAATGACATTGCTGACTATTTCTATTTATGGCAGTATAAGAAATAGACATCGGAAGACTTGAACAAACGATACTAAGACTGGACAACCTAACCCTAAATTCACACGAACAAGACTAATTGAAGCTTCTTCCCCGGCAACAACGAACTCACACTAAAACGTCACTTTCTTGCGCACCGCGTCACACTTTCACTCGTTTAATATTATAGCTTCGCACCAGCATTCATGCGCAACAATTTGTCAAGTCAAACATACATCATAACACTTGTGATAAAAAAGAAGTAAGCTATAGAGATCTACTTGCGATGAGTTTTAAAAGTGTTTTTATGTAGGTCCTAGTGGTTTCAATAATAAGCCTGTTGTTGTTGTTTTTTTGTTGTGTGTTATGGAACTTGTTTTAAATCTTAATTAATTAATTTCCGAAAAAGGCGCCAACATCCTTATAATGCCCCCCCCCCCCACCCTGCGTACACTTCTGATAACATTAAGTCATTGGATTGATTCCTATATTCAATAACAGAAGAGAAGGTAACTGTGATAACTGGGGACTATGTACCCCGCAGTTATGTAATGAGAGAGTGTCCACGACCATTATATATTCATTCTAACTATTCAGTAGTTCATCTTAGAGTTTCGATTTAAAGCACGACGACACCAATGCATCTAAAAGATTAGACAGGATGACATGATTTAATTTTACTATTTATTGCACTATAAAAATACATAGGACGACTGGAACGAACGATACTAAGACTTGACTATACTACGACCTGCCTCTTAATACAACAAGACGTAAGACTACCTAACCTTCTTCTTCGGTAACAACGATCCTACACTGAAAAGTCACATTTTTGCGTACCGCGTCTCAATTCAATGCGTTCATTATATCTTTCGAACAAGTATTCGATTGTACCAATAAGGCTGATCAAACACACATCATTACAATAACTAGCTTGACGCGATCACAATAACATTCTGGTCAGCTATTTTTCACGATAATTGTTGAGCAGGTGGATCTAGTGAGGACTAGATGGAGGAAACAAGATTAAGAACTATCCTTCGCTTTATCAGCTTCCTATTGGCTGTAGATTTTTGTTATTGACGGCTGATTTTTACGAGCAGATAATCGTCATTTAGATATCGCGAACTGATGGTGCTGTAAAGCAGATAGTTTTAGTTGTGTCGATTTCATAAAAAGCGTGAGTGATCTACCCTGAACTTTCTTGAATTTTGACATTTCGGGATATAGATATGTTTGTCATTAAAAATTGATTAAAAATCATTTCTATACCCCAGAGTTGCCATCCCAAGTAAGGTTATATAAGTATATTCGAGAAAGATACCTGGATATCACTACCGCTATATTTTCTCCGGGACGGGAGGAGGGGGTGGGGAGGCTGACACTGCTAAAACTATATAGTTTACATATAATTATATTTCGTTCGGGGTAAGGAGTGGGACGTGGTAGACGTTCTTCAGGGGGGGGGGGGGGGTTGTCTTTGCGCGCCGCCCCTACCCAACGAGATGCCGGAAAGAAACTTTGCATGCGCATAACATTATAAATTAATTAGGCGGTAATACAAGTGTCTTTATTGTCAAGTACCGATGTCATCATTATTATTGTGTTTTGTCTTGTGTCATTAGATTTATTTCTCTAGAATCAATCATGTAGGTTTTGTGTAGGTTTGGGAAGTTTCGTTTTCTTTGATTGTGAAACTTTTTATTTTCCAGGATTTCTCTAGAGCGTTTCAGACGGACAGACAGAATAGTTAAACTATTATAGTTACGAGAAAAATGGCCCGTTGAGGAAGGATACAAAGGGCGCTAGGTTGATAGTGCTGTCTATTTTCTCTAAACTAAAACCAAAACCAAAATCACCACTTTAATTCAGTTTAACCGGAAACGAAAAATGACATTGAAAACGGATTTTTATCCAGAATCGGTACTTTAATTTATACAAAATATAGTCATAGGCATATCCCTGAACCATGCACCTAATCTCATTCATGACAAAAGTCGCATTTAGAGTTTCTTTCAGGCAACTCTACTTGGGAGGAGGTTGGGCTCCGCCCCCCCCCCCCCACACACACACCCCAAAACATGTCTACCGTCCCATTCAACGAAATATAGCTATATACTTTTTCCAGTGTCCGCCCCCTCCCAGAAAATTCTACCCCCGCCCCCCCCCCCCCCCCCCCAAAAAAAAATTCAAGTACCCCCACCCTCACCGGGCAGGAAAAAGTCTGAAAGAAACACTGGTCGCATTTGTTGATCATACAAACTAAAAGAAGAACCTGGGCGGGGAAGAGATGCATGATAAAAAAATGTGCACGCTAAACTTTTTAGATTAGAAAAAGTTTCCCCCTCCGGGGAGGAAAAAGTCTGAAAGAAACACTGGTGTCAAGCTTAGCCACTACCCGAAGAATTGCACGAAAGAAACTGCAAGCAAACCACTTTTTAGATTAGACAAATTAATTAGGCGGTAATTTTTATTATAGAGTATCGATGAAGAAATTTCTTTTGAGTTGGGGTGGGGGGGGGGGCGGCTTAGACGTTGTTTTTCGAGGGTGGGGCTTCGCCCCTACCCGAAGAATTATATGAAAGAAACTCTTCACGCAAACCACATAGATTAGACAAAATTGGCTTTATAATTCAATGTTTACTCGAGAATCAATGACGTCATATTACTGTGTGCACTCTCCGGCTTGATATTATTTTCTACTACATGCTGAATATTATGCCGTCATATTTCGCTGCCGCTTTACTGTGAAAGTTTTTAATTTGCTTGTGTTTTCTCTAGAGCGTTCTTGTCAGACAGATAGATAGATAGATATATACATAGATGCACAGACAGCGAACCTATTATTATAGATACAAGATAAATGGTCCCTTGATGGAGAAATCTAACAGGCTCTAGGTTGATAGTGTTGTCTTTTTTTCAAAACCGAAACCAAAACCAAAATCACCACTTCAAAATAAAATTTAACCTGGAACGAAATATTACATTGTTATACTCTATTGTTGTTTAGACAACTAGATGTTATTGTGAGTTCGTCTTTCTTCAAAGAAAGACGATAAACTGTTGTTTCATTTCACAAGTTTATTTACAATAGTAAAATCCACAAAGAATACAGCTCATTCAGTAATCAAACATCCACCTTTCGATAAAATCACAGGAATAATACTTAATACATTTCAAGTTCTAACACTCAAAACACATAGTTTCTCCTTGCATTCATCTTGGTAGTCCTCTCGAACATCTCATTTACCCCGATTATATAGCCTTACATACATTCCCTTCAACCAGTGAGCGATCTCCAAAAAAGCATGCATAATACAGTGAGTGATCGCTCATGCATTCACTTCTGTTGACCAGATATTCAACTATCACATACGTTTTACTCCAAATATATCTTTATAAATATATAAATTTATCCAGAATGGGTAATGTAACTGGATCCGGAATTTTTAATGGATTGATACCGAACTTTAGGCAGAAATTTAACAGGATACGAAATTTCATTGAAAACGGAACTTTATCCAGAAACGGTACTTTAATCACTGGCGCCTAGACATGGTGCTATTTTACGCCTCGGGTTCTCGTGAGCGTTGTGGCGTCTACGTTCGTTTTAAAGAGCAGAAAAACTGTGGATAAGATGGGGTATTTTGTCTCCTATTTAATTGAATCAATCGCGTCCCCCCTGACTTTACTGTGAGCATTTTACGTTTACGTTTACTTTTGTGTTTACGTTCGCATTTTGGTTTTTATTATTTTCTGCGTTAATATTTGCAATTGTGTTTAACTTTGTCTTATTGTATTCCTTTATATATTCGTTTAAGTTGTTTGCTTTTATGAACGCTATAATGTTTGAGTCCATGTTTGCGCTGAATGTTGTGTTTATGTTTGCTAATATTTTTTTCACTATTTTCTGCGTTGTTGTTTGCATTTGCATTTGCTTTTAGGTTTACGTTTGCGCTTTGTTTAGCGTTTATGTTTCAGTTTAAGTTGGCGTTTTTGTTTAAAATATTTTTATATTTAGCAATGACGTCATAAATGCAGGACACCTATTGTTTTTTTTTAATACTACATAAATCGTTTGTTCTTGTGCGATATGAAAATGGTATCTATTTTACTGTTTACATAACTTATTCCTGTATCATTATGTAACATTATCCCTTAAAAATCCATTAAATGACACAAATCATTAAAGTTATTCGAATATTAACTGACAAAAGTGAATTGTTTCAACTACAGATGATAGCCATATCTCTATGAACGAGTCTCAAGGTAACATCTCTAGCCCTGGGTATCCATTTGGCTACCTTGATAACATGGTATACACATGGACTATACAAGGCAAAGCTGATAGTTATATCCTAATTAAGTAAGATGCTTTTGTTTAAAGTGTTATCTTACTGATATTTTAAATAAAGTCACAAGTGTCACTATGTGTCAATTACTAAGTAATTGTCATTTAGAACATAAGTACCTCCAGACTATTTACTAGATAAACTTATATTACTTTATTACTGTTAAAGTATTCCAGATTTCGAGGTAGGGGATAAATGTCAGTACGACTATCTAAAAATATATGATGGACCCACAACATTTTCGCCGTTGTTTGGGAGTTTCTGCTCATCACTACAACCGGGATTGATGGCTTCCACGGGAAACTCCATGTTCATAATGTTAAAAGCTAGTGGCAACTATAAATACAAAGGCTTCTATGGAAACTATGAGATTAGAGGTGAATGTTTGTGTACAGTGTCACAAAATCAGGTAACGATTAATTCTATGGAAAAATATAAACAATAAAATTGTAAAACTTTAGTCTCTTTCTCCCTTTATATATATATATATATATATATATATATATATATATATATATATATATATATATATATGTATATATATATATATATATATATATATATATATATATATATATATATATGTGTGTGTATATCACCACTAAAGCTAGACAAAAACATTCTCCCCTTCTCGCACTTCTACGTCTAAAACACAACCACATAAACATAAATGCAAATATCAACACAAATATAAAACCTAACCCTCACCACAGCCTAAACCATGAACATATAACATTTCCCTTCCCTGCACTTCTACTCGCAAATCAAGAAGCAAGTACATTAAAATATAAACACAAATTCCAACTTGAACACAAACTTAAGTATAAAATCTATCTCTCACTACAACCTCAAAACATAAGCATCAACCCAAAAAAATATATTCATAAATATAAATATAAATCAACACTCACCACAACCTCTGCCACAAACATTAACAAAAATCCCTACACATAAAAATTCAACTACACCCACACTTACACATATCCCTATACATATAGCTACATCTCAAAGTTTACCTTAACTAATCCTAACATATGCTTGAGCTATCCCCACCTGAATCTTTGTCTCAAAATGGCGGGTGAGTAATTGATTGGGTGTGATGTCCTATTATAACTGTTTGGGAGGGGTTGTTTACTGCGGGGGGGGGGTTAGATAATGGGTTTGGGGTGCGAAGTGATTCATAGTTATGAACAGGTTGTTAATGTCAACATTCCGACACTTTTTAATTCCATTTTTGCTAGACACACATCCACAGAAAATTGACCGTGTCACTTTCAAAACTATAATGAAATATAAATATTGAAAATGTATAATGTCGTTATATCTTATGCCCCGTTTTAATTTCAGAATGTTAAATAAATACTAAATAGGAAAATGCATGAGTATATAAATAGGAAACTAAAAACCACCGGCGTTGAACGAGTATATAATATTTAAATTATAAAGCCCTAAAGTCGGTGGAAGTAAGATCGCCTTGATGGCCTATACAAATAGTTCAAAAATTCAAAAAATTGAAAACAATCTGAAATTTCACAGAATTTAGCCAGAAAGTGCGCTCTGACGTTTCCAGTGCTATAATGCACCATTGTTATAAAAATGAACTCGATCCGTTCAGGCTTTTGGATTTTCATAAAAGACAAATCCAGGGCAATTCCCCCCGTCAGGTATACATGGAAAAATACTCCCCCCCCACCCTAACAGAGCAATTACCCGCTGTCAATTACTCCCCACTCAGTAGGACATTCCCCCCCCCCTCGGGAGAGGGGGGAGGGAAAATGTCGTGTGGGAAATGTCCGAGCGTATTTGACGGCGGGGGACATGGGTTTATATTCTAGACTCCTTTTATAAAGCCTACATATTTAAGTGCTTTTTTAATTTATAAACTTAAAAGCAATGTATTAGAAAGAAGTGAAAAGTAATTAAGTCAGAACAAACATTTCAAAACATATGTCCAAATAATACAACATGCGAAGCAAAAAAAAATACAATTCTATTTTAGCTATAATGTATTAATGTAAAAAGATAGCTATTGGTCAGTGTAACGTCTGGCTAGTCCAAAAATGTTTAGTTTTACAGCCATAGTTGTCAACTTTAATCTCAAAAGGAAATAGGAAATTCGAGGAGGTAATGTGGTAAAATCTAGGTCTTAACTAGTCTAAACATTAACTTCATAAGTAGGAAAATACATGACAATGAGATGACGCAATGTATAACACAAAGTTTGTTTAATACACTTGTTTTGTAAAAAAACAGAAAGAAGAGTCAGTTACAGAAATATTAGTTCACGTCTATAAAATTTAAAATATGCTTGATAAACAATCCTAAAATATAAAAGACCATGTGCACACTTTTATCTCTCTCTGTCCGCAAATAGTTCCCGAGGCTTTAAGATCAGTATTTAATAAATTGCCTTGAGGTTTTTAAATTAAAAAAAAACACTCAACTATGAATGGGACGGAGTGGTCTAGCGGTAGAGAGCTGGACTGCTAACCCGTAAGTCTCGAGTTCGAATCTGGGTTCTAGTCAGAAGGCCCCCCTGAGTCCACCAAACTCTGATGGGTACCTAACTCACGTTAGGGAAAGTAAAGGCGGCTGGGCATAGTGCTGACCACACTATCTCTTCATGTGCCGAGGTCACAGAAACAATTAGTGAACTCTACTTCACTTACCCTATAGACCGTCAGGTTTGAAAAGGAAAGTTACTTACTTACTTACTCAACTATGTAAGCACTATTAATGGGGTCTAGGACATTAACCCCCTCCTGTCAATTACCCCGAAATTTACCAAATGATATTATCCCCCCCCCCCCCACTGAACATTTACCACATTTCAATAAACTCACAATCATTTAACCTAACTCTAACCTGAACTCTAAACCGTTTAAACCCTAACCAAACCGTAGCCATAATGAAGAAATTAGCTACTTAATTAAATTTGATTTAGATCTATAGATCTACTTATCAAGACGTACGCTATGTAAGTTATACAATTTTCTCAGCCAAAACTAATAAAATTACTTTTAAAATAAACCTGGAGTGATCTCAAATAAACTTTCTCGAATATTCTACGGGTTTGGCAACTCGGGATATTGACAATATATTTACTCCATTTTTAATTACTTAAACTTTTTATTATAGAATATCGTAGGAAAAAGATTGCACACCAAGTGAACGCCAAACAAAATGTTCATAATAGTGAGGGATATAATTAGTACTTTATAATTCCGATGTGTTTTTTTTTAATCGGAAATAGCGTAAATTACTACTTTCTGTCAAATGCATTTACTCAAAATTTTCAAAATATTTTACTTATATGTAAAATTTTGTTTATCTTTCTGAAATAGTACTCATGTTGTAGGCTTTTGAATAATTTTAAGTAGAAAAAGCTCCACTTCCACTTACCGGAAGTCGCTGAAAAGTTGATACGGATCTACACATTTGATATAATACTTATATATGAAACTTCATCAACCTAGCTGTAACGGCTAACATGTTTACACATACCCATACCAATACCCATACCCATACCCATACCCATACACATACCCATACCAATACCCATACCCATACCCATACCCATACCCATACCCATACCCATACCCATACCCATACCCATACCCATACCCATACCCATACCCATACCCATACCCATACCCATACCCATACCCGTACCCGTACCCGTACCCGTACCCGTACCCATACCCATACCCATACCCATACCCATACCCATACCCATACACATACACATACACATACACATACACATACACATACACATACACATACACATACACATACACATACACATACACATACACATACACATACACATACACATACACATACACATACACATACACATACACATACACATACACATACACATACACATACACATACACATACACATACACATACACATACACATACACATACACATACACATACACATACACATACACATACACATACACATACACATACACATACACATACACATACACATACACATACACATACACATACACATACACATACACATACACATACACATACACATACACATACACATACACATACACATACACATACACATACACATACACATACACATACACATACACATACACATACACATACACATACACATACACATACACATACACATACACATACACATACACATACACATACACATACACATACACATACACATACACAAATAATATTAAGGGGATCGTTCGTCAATTTATTTATATATATATCTCATATAAGGAGAATTTCATTCGCGGTCATCTTTTAGCCCTGGTCGAGGGCTTTGAGTCTGACCAACAGTTTTTCTATACGGCCTACTCATCTATAGAAGCGTATGCAAAACATTAGCATGATGTACAGAGGTTAAGAAACCTAAAAAATTAAGAAACCCATAAAATAAAAAGATTACATAGGGAAATACGACTGGTCAGTTTTGACCCATTTCCAGATTTTTGCCGGACATCGCGAGTTTTTTGTGACACACCTAGGTGTCTCCTACCACCTCACAAAATATCAAGGGGGTCGTTAGGCAAGAAATGTTTTCTTTATATAGCTCAAATAAGGAGATTTTCACTCGTGGTCATGTTTTAGCCCTCGTCTCGGGCTTTGAGTCAAACCGACAGTTTTTCCTACAGGTCAAGCCATTTACCTAGGAGCATGCACAAAAATTTGTATCACAAAATTTCAAGGGGGAGGTAGTCGGAGGAATTTTTTTTTTCGTAATAGAGCTCATATAAAGATAATTTCACTCGCGGTCACTTTTTAGACCTCGTCGAGGGCTTTGAGTGAAACCGACAAATTTGCCCTATGGCCAAGCCATTTACCTATAAGCATGACAAGCATTAGTCAGAAGTACAGAGGGTAGGTGCCCTAAAATCCGCTTTGAAATTACCCTCTGTTTTTCCAATATAATACAAAGATTATATAGTGAAATACGACTGGTCAGTGTTTGACCCATTTCCTAATTTTTCCCGGACATGGCGAGTTTTTTGTGACACCCCAAGGTGGTCTCTTACCACCTCACAAAATTTCAATGGGGGTCGTCGGAGGAAAAAATTTTTCGTAATAGAGCTCATATAAAGATAATTTCACTCGTGGTCACTTTTTAGCCCTTGTCGAGGGCTTTGAGTGAAACCGACAGGTTTGCCCTACGGCCAAGCCATTTACCTATAAGCATGTCAAACATTAGCCAGATGTAAAGAGGGTAAGTGCCCTAAAATCCGTTTTCAAATTATCCTCTGTTTTTCCCATAAAATACAAAGATTATATAGGGAAATACGACTGGTCAGTTTTGACCCATTTCACGATTTTTCCCGGACATGGCGAGTTTTTTGTGACACCCCAAGGCGTTCTCCTACCACCTCACAAAATTTCAAGGGGGAGGTAGTCGGAGGATTTTTTTTTTTTCGTAATAGAGCTCATATAAAGATAATTTCACTCGCGGTCACTTTTTAGACCTCGTCGAGGGCTTTGAGTGAAACCGACAAATTTGCCCTATGGCCAAGCCATTTACCTATAAGCATGACAAACATTAGTCAGAAGTACAGAGGGTAGGTGCCCTAAAATCCGCTTTGAAATTACCCTCTGTTTTTCCAATATAATACAAAGATTATATAGTGAAATACGACTGGTCAGTGTTTGACCCATTTCCTAATTTTTCCCGGACATGGCGAGTTTTTTGTGACACCCCAAGGTGATCTCTTACCACCTCACAAAATTTCAATGGGGGTCGTCGGAGGAAAAAAAATTTCGTAATAGAGCTCATATAAAGATAATTTCACTCGCCGTCACTTTTTAGCCCTTATCGAGGGCTTTGAGTAAAACCGACAGGTTTGCCCTACGGCCAAGCCATTTACCTATAAGCATGTCAAACATTAGCCAGGTGTAAAGAGGGTAAGTGCCCTAAAATCCGTTTTCAAAGTATCCTCTGTTTTTCCCATAAAATACAAAGATTATATAGGGAAATACGACTGGTCAGTTTTGACCCATTTCACGATTTTTCCCGGACATGGCGAGTTTTTTGTGACACCCCAAGGCGTTCTCCTACCACCTCACAAAATTTCAAGGGGGGAGGTCGTCGTCGGATTTTTTTTTTCGTAATATAGCCCATGTAAGGCGCCGGTCAGTCAAGGTCAGTTTTGACCCCCTCTCCCTTGACTTTTCGGCAAACCGTCACTAGCCCTCGTGTTCTATCGCCGCAAGGCACAATCGTGCCAAATTTGACGTGCCTGCGGCGCCGGGAAGTGCCTTATCCGGCACCTCACCACTTTGCTTTTGTGTATATATAATGTTATTTTCAATCAGTACAAATATAGGAAATTTCATTTTTAATCATTTTATTACACTTTTCTTATTATTTTAAACAGAAAGACACTGTACACTTTATGAGTCTGGCAAGTTGGCAAGTCCTGGATATCCCATACAATATTTGAATAATCAAAATTTTTTATGGACGCTATCAACTCGTGTTAAAACACAAATAATTCTAAAGTAAGTATTTATAACCCTTTCATTACAGAAGCTTGGTACCAATAGGTCATTGACATTGCAAAAAAAAAAAAACTTAATCTCTAATAATATTTTTCTCTTGCAGCATATCTTTTGTGGAAACAGAGTCTTGTGACACAGACTATATCACTGTGTATGACGGAGATTCACAGACTGCTGGAAGTTCTAAAAACATTTGTGGCAGGGGAGTATCAGTCATAACTGTCTCAACAACAAACACCTTGTTGGTCACTTTTAAGACAGATAGCTACGGAACATACAGAGGATTTTATGGGGAATTTTATACACTAGGTAAAATATATAATATTAAATATATAATTATAATGCACTTTTGTAAAATTGAATGATAAATGTATGCATAAGAAAAATGTCAGAGGTTGTTTGCTTGACGTGATTTTTACCGAAAGCCACTTACAAGAACTCTGCCTGAGATAAAGTTTGCCATAAAACGTATCAAGATTTAAAATCATGTAGTTTCTACAATCTTTACTTGCTCAAAAACGTCCATTTGTTGATTAGTGGCAAATAGTGTAACTAAATGTTGACCAACTAATGAAATGATTTCATTCAAACTTTTCAGATACAATCCGATTTGATGACAACTCTATATATATGTTTTTAATGTATGAAGATTATGAATTAGTAGTTAAATATTTCGAATCTAATTGGAGATTACAAGATTGAATTTTAGAGGTCGCTCAGAAGATTCGTATATTCAATAACAGAACGGGAGATAACTGGCTATACGTGATCAAACTATATAGTCTGCTGAGCCGTGGTTCATGGCGAATATTTATAATCGTAGATCCGATTCAAGTTAAAAGGGCTATGAGTTATATGTATATATATACATAAACATGTGTTTTTTCTATGTAGTCTAATACTAGACTTAGGTTTAGTCAGTAAAATAGGTAAAGTATTGTTATTATATTTCCCCGCCACTTCCTTATATATATATATATATATATATATATATATATATATATATATATATATATATATATATATATATATATATGCCCCCTTTATGTATGTATATATGTGACTGCTATTATTTTTGCATTCTTTTTTGGAGGTTTTTCACTCACAGCACTACAAGATGTTGTTTTAATAGCTGGTGTTACTACTGCAACTGTGTTACTTTCAGCCGCTTTATTAATAATTTATATTGCTTTTAGGCGCAGAGGTAGGCTTACATTTGTTGAGTAAATTTAATTTAATTTATTAATTTAAAATGCTATTGCAAATGTAAAAAAATCAAAATTAAACATGCCTCTATAGACCTACGATCCATTGGGCAGTTGAAGTGGAGTTCATGTGTTTCTTGACCTCGGCATATAAAGGGATGCTATGGTCAGCACTATTTCCCTAACATGGAATAGGTACTCATTAAAGTTTGGTGGACTCAGGGACTTTCCAATAACTTAAACCCGGAATCGAACTCGAAACTCTCGGGTTAGCAGTCTAGCGCTCCACCGCCATGCCACGCGTCTTTATTCCAAATGTATATTAGCCACACACACACACACACACATATATATATATATATATATATATATATATATATATATATATATATATATATATATATATATATATATATATATATATATATATATATATATATAAATGATATTTAATCGTGTATTAAGACTTATTTTTTTGTCTTTTTACAGAGCATAATAGGTATGTACATCTTTTCCTTACAAAATTTATTGAAAAATCGACAGATCTGAATAAATAACTACAAATTTCGAATGTTATTAAATTCATTTTAAAAAATTGCTATCTGATTTTTTATTCCCAGATTTTTTCAGTAACCAATAAAACTGTGTTATTGTGTGAAACGTTCAAAATCTGTTGATATAAATAACGTAGCTTACAGCAAAATAAACCTTATACAGAAAATAAAGACTATTATATTAACCAGTATAGATAAGAGTAAACGATGAAATTCATATTTTAATTCTGACAAAATACAACTTCCTAATAAAATCAGTTGGGTCTAGTTCAGGCGTTTTAGGCATTGTAAAAAAAGGATATTTTTGACGACTTAATATAAATTTGGCCTTATGTAATAAGCGCTTGGTTTATTTACATGTTTTTGTCATACCAAACAGAAACTGCAAAGTATTAAACATTTGTTTTGTATTTAATATGATTTTTTTCTGCACTCGTAGATGCCTTATAATAGTAACAATCTTAGCATTTGTAAGTAATAGCTTCCTTGGGTTCACGAATCTAATCTCTATTTTCAATCTCGTTTTATAACTTAATAATCTTGTCTAGAAAATTGGACATTATTCTTTTACACATCTGACCGCGAGCACATTTTACATACGCCGTTATTTAAATTTCTAATCTTAAAATGTTGTTATTTTGAATTTGTTACGGGAAAAAAAATTAGATAAACTTTATCGTCTTAGGGTTTAACATAAACTAATGGTGTAGGTCTACTATGATTTGGGAGCACGATGGAGATATAATTGTTTTTGAACTTATGTTTCGATTTCTTGAAATGTTTAAAGGTAAACGTGAAATACTGTGAGTTGTTTTAGAAAATTGCCGAGGCCAAGGTCGTCCTACCCTAGTATAAATTTGCATCTGATACGTTTATTCAACCGGTTGAGCTGGTGATTTTTTAACACGAGAACTGACGATTTAATTCATGCATTTTACATGCAGTATTATAATGTTCATATGCCGAGGTCACAGAAACAAGTGAACTCTACTTCACTTGCCACATAGACCATCAGGTTTGAAAGGGAAACTTTACCTTTATTATAATGTTAAATTCAACATGTGGACGTCCACGGTTTATCATTACGGCCCAGCCATTTACAGAAGTGCATGCAAAAATTTAGCCAGATGTAGAGAGGATAACTACCCTAAAATCTTTGTTGAAATTACACACTGTTTTTCACATGAAATACAGAAACATATAGGGAAATATTACTGATCAGTTTTAACCAATTTCAAGATTATTCCCGCACATAACGAGTTTTTTCTGAGACCCATTTTCGTTGACCTGTTGGCCAACCGGCACCGAACCCGTGTTCTATAGGGCTGGTAAGTAAGTCACCAACCAGTTCTATGGCTAATGCAGGTTTTATTGAACCGTAGAACTGGTTGGTGACCTATTGCTCCAAGGCAGATGCCTGCCAAATATGAAGCGCCTTCGGCACCTGGAAGTGCCCGATCAGGCACCCGAACATTTTACTTTATATATATATATATATATATATATATATAGATGTCCACCATATTTTTAGTAATTATTTTTTCATGCTAAAATGAAATTGTGATGTAAATTGTGATGGTAAATCATAAGCAAATTTTGTAACTTATGCATACTGAAAAGGTACGATTTTTTAGACTTTGTATAATGCTGACCAGTAACTCTTTTAAAAAAATTGTCATCACAAAAGTTTTAATATATACTGAAATATAAGCCATTTGAATTTGATTGCTATAAGTGCAAAAATAAAAAAGTACCGAAAAATTCAAAATGGCGGAGGTTCTTTCGGGTTTCCATGACAACAATTTTCTAACGTAATAATGTGGCTGTCTTTTATGGGTTACTACACGTTTCTTATAACGTTGTTGCGAAAAACCCCGAGGCTGTTGCCCCCAAAAAACATTATGAAGGTGCGGCGCCGTGGCACGGTATTGTACCACTTTCCTTGTTTTGAAAGAAATTCAATGAACTTTTTTTACTCCAACACTTTTATTATATAAATTTCTATTAATTCAAAATGTAGTTGTATTCTGAGCTGTTTGTGGGTAGTGTAGATTTCAATAGGGCTGGTAAGTAGGTCACCAACCAGTTCTACGTCTCAATAAAACTTAGATGAGTCATAGAACTGGTTGGTAAACTACTTACCAGCCCTATTATGTCAACTACCAATTCATAAAATTACATCTGTAATATAATCGGGCAAGTAGTGTGTCAGTCCTTCCTTCCTTCCTTCCTTCCGTCATCTCTATAGATTTTGAAACCATAAAAGTAAACATCGCACCATGTAGTGCTTTGCAGTGCATCGCATTGTCTTATTATAAGTATTAGAGTAGGGTTTGTTTATATAACGACATAGAGCTATTTTATAATTTCCACTGTGTTTACTCTTTTGCATAACTTAAAGAAAATATTAAATTAGGCTGTTGCTCGTATTTTTTAAACTCCACTAATTTCAAGTAAAATTATACCACAATAAAAGAGGATTTTTTTCCCTACACATTGATACCAATTTTGTGTCTCTAGCTTAATTAGGAGCTAAGATATGGCCTTTTAAAAATTTGTGGGCGTGGCTAAAACAGCTTAGACCTTCGTCATTCAAGTCAATGTTACATAAGCAAAAAAGTTGGCACCGATGGTTTTTTCATTGCATCATCACGGATTCGCATTTTTCGAAAAATTAAAAAATTATAATTTTATTGCATCATCCGGGATTCGCATTTTTTTAAAACTAAAAAATTATAATCAAGCTTAAAGTCTAAGTTATACTGGACTGGATGTGATTTGAATGAGTAATTTAATGCCATTCATATATTATTATTGACTTATTACTCCGTGTAAAAAAAAATAATGTAGATCTAGGTTTAAAATAAACTAAATCTAGTTATTGTAAATCGATTTATTAATATTTAATACTGTTACTACTATTATTATATAATAGAAATGCATAAGCACATATTACTGCACAAGTTCTTTATATCTAATTGTAATGAACGATATTACTTGGGTAGATGAAGTAGAGTAGACCTACATACACACACACTACATGATAAATGGAAGTTGCCTTTACGTTACTTTCTCAGCCCCCCTTCCCCCCCCCCCCCC
Source organism: Physella acuta (assembly GCF_028476545.2). Taxonomy (NCBI): domain Eukaryota; kingdom Metazoa; phylum Mollusca; class Gastropoda; family Physidae; genus Physella; species Physella acuta. Next base: position 1,324,948 of record NW_026731931.1, on the reverse strand, counting down.
ACTTACTTGATATTCAGTGTCTATATCAGGAGGCCATAATAAAATTATAGAACAAAATAAAAGAAAACAGCTGTCAAAGTGTGTACCAGTGTTTATTACTACTGAACTATGCAATGTAAATTATTAGAATGTGAGAAACACAGTATTAAAATACAGACAGTAATCAGATTACCACATGAATTTTAATTTTGTCTAATAAAATAGAAACATTTAGGAGAATGGCAAAGTAAAAAAAAAGATTTTTTGCAATAATTTAAAAATATGTTTATCAGAGCAAAGAAATAAACTACATAGTGACAACCTAAATTTAGCCCTTGTATAATCTACGACCATCACAGTACTGTAAAACAGTTACATAATCGTTATTAGTGTGAAGAAACAAATCTACAGTACAAGAAATGAGCCTCGTCTCATTACGATCCCTCTTAAGAAGAAAAGTAGTATAGTATTAATTATCCAGGAATAAACATTAAAATATTGGTTTAAAGTATAATTACTAGTAAATCTAACCATTCATTGAATGTATGCTGGAAAAAAAATAGGTGTCGAAAAACTTCTTGGACCACTTTAGTCTCTTTAGTGTTAAAACAATTTTCTAAAGTATCAATTATAATTAATCTTTAGATACAATTAGCACATCTGAGGAAAAAATATATATATTTTAAAAAGCGTTAGTACTTGTGTGATAAATTAGTTTGGACCAACATTTTTGAAGCACATTAACTACTGATTCTAGGATTATCTAGCTGTTGTCAATTACCCTGAAAAATTAGTTAAGTAATTAATTAAAATGTAATTTTTTTTACACTATGAAAACTAAACTTAATTATAAACATCGTTAGTATTAGTTTTCAAAATAAGTTTACAATTCAGAGCAATCATTTTTTCAGTAACAATTTACAAAAACACTAATGCTTAAAAAATAAAGCTCATTTGTATACTAAAAATGAAAGAAGTACTCTGAAATTCTGATAAGCTATTATTCAGAAAGAAAAACAAGATTCCTACAAAGTCTACAACCAGTGATTCTGCCAGATAACTGAAATCCTCAGAATTATCCTCATCCTCTGCCCAGTAGCTTATGGTGTAAAGAGCTGACTTTTGTTTTGTTTCTGGCACCCTTTTGATAGTCCTTCCACTGTATTGCGACACACCCTGATCACCTTGCTTCCACTTATGAGTCAGCTGGACACCAATCAGATTTCCCGTCAGATACCTCTCCAGCTGTCGCACCAAGAAAGGCTCAGTAGAAGTCAACTGTCAACAACGCTTCCATGACTTTAAGAAACAGAGTAGATCTACATTTGATTGCCACATTGCATTCTTGTAAATGATCTTTATCAAAGGGCCAGAAATTAACTTCTTAATCAGCCTGAGTGCTTGCGGCGCTGCACGAGAACCCCAGGCTTCTTGAGATCTGCAAGCAGTTGAATGTAGACTTAAGTTATGTCCCAGCAGCCACATCATTCTCTTTAAGATGAGCCTTGAATAAAGCTGGATCTCCATGGAAAATGTACCTGAAAAGAGAAGGGCGAATGGAATTAGAATTTAGGAGACCATTTCACAAAATATATACCTAGCACAACATATTGCAAAGTACATAAAATAAATTTAAAAATTTGAAATAAATTCAGTCTCCATACTTACTGAATGTACTTCCACCTGAGACATTTGTTGAACATAGAAAGGGCTGTACACAAGTTCCACCAACCTATTCCACTCACAAGCCTCTGTTCTCCTCAGCCGCTTTATGTCAGCCATCAAGTTTATGATTGCATTAGCGATCCCCTTTACACCAAGTTGTAGGCACACAAGTCTAGAATTAAATTAATATTAATAAAATTATCAAGTACTAAAATTGTCCTTAATAAAGAGGTCTAAGGGCATAGGGCTTTATAAAATTATATTATTGTATAGGACTAGTTATAGATATATACAATACATAGGCCTATATTAATTTAAATATATTTATAGGCCTACTTGATGGAGAATTATACCTGAACTAGTCTAAATCTATTCTTAACCATTTAACAATGTTTCACTATGTGACTAATTTTACAAGATCTAGATCTAGACTAGTATGAAATAGAATATTTTCGGCAAAAATAAAAAAATAATAAAAACATTACTGTAACTGAAAACGTGTAAAAATATAACTAAAAAATTAATGTAGTCCTAATCAAACATAATGATTAAATGATTGTGTTCATCTAAATGTACTGAATTAAAATAAATAGGCTAATTACTGAAATGGTATAGGCCTAGGACAGGACTAGTTAATACTTAATGCAGAATTAGCTGAACACTTAGGCCTATACCTAATTAATTTAACTTATCTAGATTCTAGATCTAGAATCTAATCTATATCTAAATGAACTAGCACCTATTTCTTACTAGAATCTAGATCAGTGTTGGCCCTATTAGTATTATGATCTAGATTCAATTAGATCTAAATCTAGATCTAGAATTAAACTAGAGTCCAGAACTAGCTAGGCCTAAAGCTAGATTCAGTAGATTATTTTTTACTAGATCTAGATCTATCTAGATCTAGTAGTATATAGTCTGATCTAGATCTAGTTACTATAGATCAATAGAGCTAGATCTAGTAATCTGGATTTGTTTTTCTAAATCCAAAATCTATTAGGCTATCTTTAATCTTAATATCATCTAGATCTAGGCCTATTTACTGAGTCTAGATCTAGTTCTAGAAATCTAGATCAAAATTTAAGTCTACTTTGTAAAAATCTAAAAATTAAATTAATGTAGAGTCTAGACCTAATTGTCCTAAGTCTAAGTAATCAACCGTAATAACTTTGTAAATGTAGGCTACTTAATCTAAATTATTAATATTTGGCCTAGTAATAGTAATATATCATAGATATCGGAGAGCCGTTATCAAGTAATGCGATATTTTAATAATGTAAGAATCACAGGAAATTTGGCGCGAAATTAAGGCTCTCTCGCGGACAGCCTTCCTAGGCTTGCGGACCATTGAAATCGTAATTTTAAAATATAGGTTAATTTTACAAGACCCAATTATTATTCTCATCAACATTTAGGCATCTCTTTCTAAATATTAAGTACTTTATTATTTATAGAATCTTACCTTATATTTCAGCACATTGCTCCTCTGTAAGATAATAAACGAGATCCAAAAATTAAAATAGGCTTGGAATCTAAATCCTCTTGAGGTTAAAACAAAGATGCGCACTGTGTCATGCGTAGATCAGGTGTGCTGTGGTTGAGCCTTATGCGACATGGCCTTAATTAGCAATGGTCAACCGGAAACATGGAATTTAGGTTCAAGGTACAGCCATGATTACCATGGCAACAAAGGTCACGGCGCAAGCTGCGCAACTCGCTAATTAAATATAATCACACACGGCTAAAACATATTAAAAGTATCAATGTCAAATATCATTTTCGTTTATATTCCCAGAAAAAAAATGGATACATTTCAATAACATAATAACAGTACGGTAGAAAAATCAAATTAATATAACTCTTTTTTTCTAATTTTGACAAAAGAGGTAATTTAAAAATACATTAAACTCACGCTAATAAAAAATGTGAATGCAAATATACGGTCGTCAAAGAAGGAATTAGTGTTGCAATAATATAATTAGCAAAATGTGAATGCAAATTATCCTGATGTGAAAGAGTAAATTATTGTTAGAAAATTATAATTAGCATGGATTGATAAAAGGCAATCTTTTATTTATTTTATTCACTGAATGTAGGCCCTACTGTTTATTACTTATAATTACTTATAATTTTGAATCAACTATTCAGCATTATTGTAGACGCGTTATTACGTTCATTAGGTGCGCAATGGTTTTAGTTATGAAACTCTATTGTAAGTTTTTAAAATTTAAAGTACTGGAAAAAAAAATGCGTGAATGGATAAAGTGAAATATTGTAGGTAAAACACGGATATTTTAAATACTGCCTATTATTTATATTGTTTACTAATTATTATTCTATCTTTCGGTTTGCGGATTTGCAGACAAGCTAGGGGTTTTATAGGAGAGGCGTAGCGAGGGGGGGCATATGTCCCCGGGTGCCGACCTTAGGGGGCGCCAAAGTGGGTTGGAAAAAATTGCTCGAGGGGGGGAGTGGAAATCGAAAGTTTTAGGGCGGGGGGACAGGGGTGCAAATCGAAAGTTTGAGGGGATGCAAATCACCGGAAAGGGCGCGATTTGGCGCTACGGGCTAGACTGTGAGCAATATGCCTATATGATTGCATTTAAATTGTGTTTATGTTATGAGTGTTGTGTTTGTTTTTTCGTTTGTGTTTTTTTTGCGTTCGTTTGTGTTGTATTTAGTTTTGTTCTGTTCCCAAGTTGGTACATTTAAAAAAGATTTACCGTGGCGGAGCACGGGAAGCAGCTAGTTCATATATAATGCTGTTACAAAAAATTCTAATTTTGCTTTTGTCATTCTATGTTGCCTTTCATAAATTTAGATTTCAAGGTACGGGTCTCATAAAATAAAATAAATACTTTTATTTTTGTTTTTCTCTACAGAAATGTATTAACCGCCGAGACAACATATAGTATGTATACTTTGTTTTCGTTACGTATATATCGATCAAAATATAAATTATTATGCCTTTAAAAAATAATACTTCACTAGCTAATATTTTCAACAAAATATCAAAACACTTCTTATAGAACATGCTTTTACATTATCTTGAACAAAGCAATTTATTTCAACGAGTGTTTAAATACATTCTGTAACTAATTGATTCAAGCTAATCAGGATGCATTAATAAAATACATGGTCTATCTATAAAAAAATAATTCAGGGCAAACAGATGAAGTCTACAACACTATCGACGACATAGAGAACTCGATGAATAATGATCCAGAGGAAGAAGGGTGGTGTTATCTTGTAGATAGCAGTGGATGCAATCAGAACATTGATGCTATAGATGGTGATGTAAACGCCCCATGTCTACCACCACGACCAACCGAAAAACAATATATTGAACTAGCACTTGTACCGATCGGAAACAGTGAGAGAATTCTACGTGGAGATGCTACACCAATTGCTAACAAATCAAATGAAAATATTCCTTATGATTCAACCGCGATAGACATTAACTCGGCTGCCATACGAACATCGTGCCTAAATCCAGATAGTACTAAAATTTCTGATGATTCTTTATTTAACAGAAGCTCACGCAGACTAACAGTTTCACGTGAAAACAAATCTACAGATGGAACAAGACATCAAGCCATGCAATTTGAAGAACAGACAAATGTAAAGGTTGTCAACGCTTATTCTGCGACAGATTGCGATGTTTTTAAAGATGAGCACACGTATTTACCATTTGTACAAGATAAAAAATGGGAAGCAGACGTTGGCAAGCATGACTCAGGTGACCTCGATCATGAAAATAAAATGGCACCAACGAAGCATTTAATGGCAAAAATAGATTGGACTGAGCCAGAGAACTGTGACACCACACCCTCTGTGGGTCGCCAAAGAATTGGGAGAGAAAATCTTTTATCAGAACCAAATATGGATCTTTCAAGTGCATCACTCCATAATCGTTACAGTAGACAAGTGGAGAGGATGGAAGACGATAACTACTTAATTCCTATAAATATGGAATACATGGGTGTTTCTTCCCCAGCAAGCACAAGTGAAAGCGATGAAAATCTTGTTATCAAGCCGCAGTCTACTAACGATAGACCTGAAGATGACATCGCTATCAGTTCATCAACCCCAGTCTCATGCAAACTTCCATTAAGTTTTGGTTACCTGGATTTAGACGGATCGCAGGTAAACGTAGACGACATCAATGATCTACGACGTCGTGGCAATAGCGAAAAACTTCAACACACAGATAAGGACGATGGGTACATAACTCCTATAGACATTGACAATGAGTACATAACTCCTATAGACATTGACAATGAGTACATAACTCCTATAGACAATGACAATGAGTACATAACTCCTATAGACAGTGACAATGAGTACATAACTCCTATAGACAATGACAATGAGTACATAACTCCTATAGACATTGATATGGACTGTCAGACTATGGAGCAAGGATACCATGAGTGGGACGGATCAAAAATAGAATCAGAAGAATTTCAGAAAGGGCAAGGAGGGGAAGATAATTATGTGGTATTTGATGGCGCTGCGCAGTAACTTTTCGTGTTTGTAAAGTTATGTTTCATGATTTTAAAATCAATACTTTGTTTTTAATTTTAATTTTAAAATACTCGCTTTACAACTTTACTTTTTTCATTTTAAAATATAAATTTAGCAATTCAGGTAATACCGATAAAGCATTTACTTAGTGTTTTTAATTATTTTTAAATGCTACTATTAACAAAAAAAACAGCAATTAAGGCTAGAAACCACAGAACAAAACAAAAAATATTAAAATTTAACACATTTCAGGGTATTTAAATATTCATATGTTAATAGCTGTTAACCTTTAGACAAAAATAATGTATAGCCGCCATGTCAGAATTATTTCAGCTGTAGCTTTTGGGAAGAAGTATGCATGAAAAAATGTCTATTATAGCGAGAGAGTTCTCCTCTAAGCTATCTCGATTATACTTTCATTACACAACGGAAGATGGCAACTCGGTGTATAGACATGACGCTTAAATCAATTTTTAATTATTTAATTTAAAAAAAAGAATATAATAAATAACAAAAACAATAATCGCACACATAATGAACAGGAAACAATGAGTTTTTAATAATGCGGAACAAGAGCATTTGATATAGAAAAACTTTATTAATTAATTTTCAAAGAGTTTAAGAATCATCTAATTCAGTAACATTTTTGCCATAATACATTGAGTCAAGAGTCTTAACCTACGTGAAAAGTTTAAAATAATTCGATCCAGAAGAAGTATTCGAATTTTTGTTCGCAATTGTCCGGACAATAAAGTTAAAAAAAAAGATGAATAAATTTAAAAATAAATTCACATGCGTATTTATGAGAAATTGGAACTCGACAGAGAACAGAATTTAATCGTTTACTTATATGCTATCAGAAACAGTACTCAAGTTGTAGAATAATTTTCACTTTCGGTTATTGGAACAGTTGATACAGAACTATACATTTGATATAATATTTATATATGAAATTTCGTCAACCTAGCTGAAACGGTACTCGTCTTATTGTGTTTACAAACAGACACACAGACAGACAGGTACAAATACACACACAAACACAGAGAGAGAGAGAGAGTGAGAGAGAGAGAGATACTGACACATATGCCAAACTAAGTTTATTTCCAAAACATCAAGATTTGTGAAAGTCTCGATTTTTTTCTTAAAACAAAAACAGCATTTAAAAATAGGGGTATATAATTCAAGTGTAACGAGTACCTATGACTAATTCAATACTAAAAGCATAGATAATATGATTAAACATTAGCAATAGTTCGGTCAGCAAAAAGACGTTGATTAACTGTTTTTCCCCTAAATTGTGTTATAAATTATTGCGTTACCTTATGCTTGTGTTAGTTTTAACAATGGTGTTTGATAAGAACAATGAAGATGACCTTGAACATTTAAAAAAAAATTATGTACTTTGCTTCTTCGATAATTGCATCAACTTCAGTGAAGGTGGGTTTTCGCTAAAGGTGAATTGTAAATCTCTGAGTGCCATCTTTTAAGTACGACCCTTCAGTTATTTTGCGAAGAGATTCTAGAAGACTAATGTGTTTGCTGCGTTGTAAATTAACATATTTCCGCCCAAATTAGCACGAATAATGTTTGCATATATGTATTTATGACCTTCGCGTTATTTCTAACACGATAGTCTCAAGTTTGAATCCGGGTTGCAATCTGTAAATTTTCTGTGAGTCGAGCAAGCTATGATATGTACCTGAATCACGTTATGGAAAATAAAGGCACCTATGATTAGTGCTAACCATACTATCCCTTCAAAGAGCAGGGTCACTGAAAAAGGTGAACTGATAAATACAAACTAACAATAACACAGGTTAAACAAAAAGGGAACTTGCTTTACAATTTATCTTGTATGAAAGTCTAAAACAACTGTTTCTAATGTAAACAATTTAGATTTTTGTTTCATTATATTTATTTTATGTAGGCTATATTTTTAAAATATTCAGTTACTAGCAGTTACTTGATTGTTTTGTTGAATCTTACATACATTTCTGTATTTAGGCAGCTTTCTTATACAAACCATTGCTTAATTTCTTGGAAGCTAGTTACTAACTTGACTATTTAGTCTTTGATCTTCTTCATCTTCTTTCTTAAAAATGTAACGGATTTCCTACAACATAATCAACTACTACCTGCCAACATGTTAAGCTATAGAGGAAGTTGACACAGATTTAAGCCAGATTTCTTTTTGTAATTGCTTCCAAGCAAGAACAAAGTACAGGCAGCAGTTGTTTGATTTTAGAGTTGTCTCTCCTGTATGAGTGGCAGTCCCCCAGCTATTTAGCTTCATCTACTCCGGGATACGAACTCGCGGTTAAACGACCACGAGCTTAATCAACCCGACAACGCCGACCTCCGAGTCTCCTATTATGCGTGAAATATGTAGCAGATTATATATAATTAGTTTATTAAAATAATATTGTAACAGTCAAATGTAAGGTGAATGCATGTTTCGAGTATGTTTCATAAAAGGCGATATAAATCTAAAATATAGTGTGGGTGTGCGCATGCACAAAAAGAAGGAAGCAAGAAGACGAGAGCGGGAAGAAAAAATGGCGTTGCGTTGGCAGTGAAGATGTTAATGTCTATGGATCAATAAAATTTTGAAAATTACCAGAACAAGGGTTTTTTAGTGTCATCCATCAGGCTTTAATACGTAATAACAAACAGTGATGTGGTTAGTATTTGTTTTGAGTTCGTGCCATGAAGCTAACAGCACAAAAAGGCCGTGACATTTTGGTGTCAGAAGTGAGCGGTGGTACGCACCGTAAAGTAATGTACTAGATCTAGATCTAGATTTAATATTGTTGACATTTTGGTAACTGAGTAACTTTTCTTGGACCATTAAGATGGAGGACTATGCCAAATTCATTGAGTTGGCTGATTCGTTAGGAAACACTGGGGCGGAAAGGGCCAAATAGGTTGAAAATAAAATATCAGATGCTGAAAAGATTTCTGATGCAGCTGAAAGGGAAGAAAGAGCTTTAGAGAGGGAATTAGCTAACGCTAAAATAGAGGCTGAGAAGGAAAAAGTTAAAATAGAGGCCGAAGACAGAGAAAAACAGAGACAACATGAGCTAGAATTAGCAAAATTAAAAGTAACCAATCTCAAGAAAGCAATGTCAACAAAACGGACAATTGGAAGCCTAAATTCAGAGCATTTAAACCACAGGAAGAAAGTGTGGAAACTTACTTACTACTCTTTGAGCAAACATGTAAGAGTTTTAACTATGCATCTGCTGGTAAAGCACAGGCTTTATTGGCTAATTTGAAAGGAGAAACTATTGACATAATAGCAAGTATGTCTGAGGCTGAAAAAGAAGACTATGACCTAGTAAAAGAAAGATTGATGAAACATTTTGGAAAGACAGAAGACTATTACAGAAAGACTATACGAGACGGCAAAATTAACAACACTGGTGACATAAACCAGATCATTTTTGATATTCGCAAATACATGAAAAAAAGACTAGAATTGGCAGAAATAGATTTAAAGAATCCTGAGGAAATTATTGAAATTAACATGATAGATCATGTTTTAAATAATGCAACAGATAGTTTATTCACTTTTTTGAGTGAAAGAAAAGTTAGAACACAGAAACAATTAATAGAGCAACTTGTTATATATAAGGATTCACATCCAGGGGCTATTTTGGACAAAAGAGAGCAGGGAGGTATTTCAGCAGCAGTCTACAGTAGAAGCTCTGGCAGGGATCAAAGAAGGTATGACAACAACAATAGAGATAGAAGTAATAGTGCACCTACCAGATGGAAACCAGACATATATAAATATAGCAGAAGCACAGAGTGTTACCACTGTGGGAAAACAGGCCATGTAAAGTCTGATTGTTTTAGCTTACAAAATAGAGATACATATCTCAGCAATAATGACAGAGGAGGTTATGCACCTAATAATAATTACAGAAATCAAAGTAATTATTACAGACAAGGACAGTATAGTGGACAAAGTAGAAATGAATTCAACAATCAAAGTAGACGGCCAAGAATGGGACCAGACAACAGGGGAGAAAATAGAAATAGTAGAAATAACAATCAAGAGACATTAGCAGGGGTAGAAGGGTCAGAGACGGTGGCATCTGTTAGACAAAGCAATTTCCTCACTGAAGATGTTCCCAGCTATAGTAAACAACGTCAGAGTAATGTGAGTGAGAGATTCAGGTTGCACATGCATTATTGTAAAGAAAAGTCTTGTAAGACCAGAACAGTACATTACTGTCAGAATGAAGATGACATATGCCAACAAGAAATTTAAGGATGAGTGTGAGATAGCAGTTGATAGAGATTCTGCTTGGCTGAAAGGTAAATATAAAGTGGCGGTCATGGAAGAACCAATAGCAGATATGATTATTGGGAATGGAAAGGAGATGAAAGAAAGTAATGAGGAAGATATAGATAGATGGGAAAGTCAAATTGGAGCAGCGGTTGAGACAAGAGCACAGAAACAAGCAAATCAGGGAAGTGGGGACAATGAGGAAAGCAACACAGAATTAATAGAAGATATAAATGAATTGATAAAACTTTAGGAAGAAGACAATACTCTCAAAAATATACTGAAAAACATCAATACAAGTAACATAAATGTCAGGGGATCTAAGTCCACTAAAGAAAATAATGTTTTAGTCAGGAAATATATTGATAACAAGAATAATGAAAAGACTCAGATAGTAGTGCCACATACTATGAGAACAAAGATATTACAACAAGCACATGGCAGTCCATTGGGGGCACGCATGGTAGAAAAAAATACATTTGAGAGAATAACTGTAGATTACTACTGGCCTTTAATGAAGGAAGACAAAAAGAAACACATACAAAAATACACCAAATGCATAAGACTCAATCCTGTTGATGGCAAACATAATGCACCTCTACAACAGACAGATAGAGTTACAAGACCATTCCAAAAAATAGCAGTGAACATAGTTGGATGTATGGAACACCCTACTTCCCAGGGCCACAAGTTCATATTAACTATAGTGGATTGGGCAACCAGATGGCCAGAGGCAATACCACTTAGAGAGATTACAGCTGTAGCTATATGTGATGCTTTGATAGGTGTATGCACAAGATTCGGTTTTCCTGATACGATTTTATCAGACAATGGAACACAGTTTAAAGCCAAATTAACAAAGGCATTCACAAGCTCCTTGAACTTTGCACAAGTACATAGTACCATATACCATCCACAGGCGAATGGGATTAATAATAGATGGAATAAAACACTGAAGATTATGTTAAAAAAGGTAACAGAGGATCACCCAGGTGAATGACACAAGTATTTACCTCAAGTGCTATTCGCATACAGAGAGACTAAACATGAGTCAACAGGTTTTTCTCCTTTTGAACTGATATATGGGGTAAAAACAAGAGGCCCGTTAATTTTATTGAAACACAAAATATTAAATAACATCAAGAGGAATTTGATCCTCATGAACTAGTAAACCAGACTAGAGAGAGAATAGTTTATGGTGTCCAGACATCCCAAGAGAATGCACAGTTGGCCAGTAGGAGGGTACAGAAATATAAAAAACAAACATAGATATTTAAGAACTTTTGAAAGAGGAGATTTAGTTTTTGTCAAACTGCCAGACAGAAAAAACACAGAAGTATTTCAAGGACCTTTTGAAATAATCAAGAAACTATCTGATGTAAATTATGAAATAAACATAAAGGGAAATAACACTCCTATCCACATAGAATAAAGAAATTATATGTAGAGCCAGAGAAACTGATAGAACAGGAACATATGGCCTGTACTATAATAAATGAAAGCTGTAATACACAGGAAATTAAGACTAATCATATCCCAGTGAATGAGAAAAACATAATAGACAAAATAGTAAATGAGTACAAGGATGTGATTACAACAGAAATTGGTTTTACTGAAACAATTCGACACAAAATAGAAATGACTGATTATAGTGCTATGAAAGGGAAGCATTACCAAGTACCAGTTGCTTATAAAGAAGCTGTTGAAGCAGAACTGGATTTGCTACTTGAGTATGGGCAAATAGAAAGAACAGAATCAGCATACACAATGAGAAAAAAGAACAACAAAGTAAGGATATGTTGTGACTATCGAGAGTTGAATAAAAGGACTAAGATAGATGCTGAACCCATAAATGATCCTAAAGACATTTTGGAAACTATTAGTAAATCCTCAATTTTTACCACTTGTGATTTGAACAGAGGCTTCTGGCAAATAGGAATGGAAAAGGAGTCAAGACAATACACCGCCTTTACATCAAGCAAAGGTCTATGTCAATGGAAGGTGATGCCGCATAGAAACACTAAAAGAACTACTAGAAAGACTTAGGAAACATGGGGTTACAATAGCACCAGAGAAACTGCGTGTGGGAGCAGATACAGTAGAATTCCTAGGATTCAAGGTTGGAAATAAAGAAATTAGACCTACTGAAGGAAATAGGGACAAAATATTAAATTTCATAACTCCGAGCACAAAGAAAGAATTGAAATCATAGTTGGAACTTTGCAATTTTTAAAATATTTTTGTAGATAAATATGCTGAACTTACTACTCCTTTAAGAGAATTGTTATCCAAAGACAAAGTTAAACTAGTATGGACACAGGAATGTGAAAGTGCTTTAAATAAAATAAAGGCTGAATTCATGAGTGACAAGGTACTGATGTCACCAGATTTTAGTAAGCATTTCACTCTTTTTACTGATGTATCTAATACAGCGTTGGAGCTTGCTTAATACAAGAAAAGGGTAATAAACTATACCCAGTACAATACCTCAGCAGGGCATTATAACCAATAGAACAAAGATATGCAGTGATTGAGAGAGAGTGCCTAGCAATTGTGTGGGCATTGAATAAATTACTGAAGTATTTATTGGGAAGACACTTTACTCTTAGAATAGATCATAAGCCATTGATCACAATCAATAAGAAAATGATAATGAATAGCAAAATAAATAGATGGGCACTGATTTTATTAGATTTCAAGTTTGAGATAAAAACAGCACAATACACTAGCTGATTTCTTATCAAGACAGATTGAAGATGAAAAAACAAACATGGAACTGACTAAAGAAAATAATTACCTGAGACATATCAGCCAATCCTTATAGGGAAATTTTAAATAATGTAGTATGTGATATTTACTTCCAGAGAAAATTAACATTTTAAAAGTGTGAGCAAGATAGGAATAAGTCATAACATGACTTGTATAAATATGTTTTTCTCACTATTTTAATTTAGTAATGAAAATGAACATACATTTTGTTGTATTTCTGTGATTTGTATGTAAACTGTATATCTGTAATGAACATGATTATGGCAGTATGAGTTGACAGATGTGGTAATTTACATATGTTATGATGAGGAGTTGACTTCAGCCATTGAAGTAGGTAAATCAAGGATATGATTTGCCCATTTGAGCTATTGCATAGTTATAATTTTGTTCTACTAAGAGAGAGTTTTCCTTAGTTAGATTTATTTTGAGATACACTAAGAGTTAATATACCTTAGTAAAGTTTAATGATTTTTTTGTTACACTAAGAAGAGATGTTCCTTAGTTAGAGTCATTTGTTATTATTAAAATAAGAAGGTTTACCTATGTTACAACTTTTCTTAATGGCGATAATTATAAGATTAGTGAAGCTTTACATTTTGTCATGTATTTTATGAATGTCATTGTTTCAATTTGGTAAGTGTTACATTTAAAACAATTTAGGATGTTCATTAGAAAGTTTCTTTTTCAATATGATTTCCATTTAACTGATACATGTATAATGAAGATTTTATAGTGAATGTGATGTATATAAGAAAAAGATAATGAATTAATTTTTAAAAGGTAGAAAGGGCATATGTAAGAGTCAAATGTAAGGTGAATGCATGTTTCGAGTATGTTTCATAAAAGGCGATATAAATCTAAAATATAGTGTGGGTGTGCGCATGCACAAAAAGAAGGAAGCAAGAAGACGAGAGCGGGAAGAAAAAATGGCGTTGCGTTGGCAGTGAAGATGTTAATGTCTATGGATCAATAAAATTATGAAAATTACCAGAACGAGGGTTCTTTTAGTGTCATCCATCAGGCTTTAATACGTAATAACAAACAGTGATTTGGTTGGTATTTGTTTTGAGTTCGTGCCATGAAGCTAACAGCACAAAAAGGCCATGACACATATACTAACACATTTGTTGTTAGTCGCAATAGGCGCTGTCACGCCGAGGACAATTTAAATCCAGCATTTTTAAGCCAATGTCAAATATTATGCTAATCTAATGGAATGTATGTTTACATTTGAGAAATATCATATTTTAGTAGCTAGATAAAGGGGGGGGGGGGCGAGGTAACATGGGTGTCTCACATGTACATGAATATGAAAAGAAGGCCGACATAAACAATCACGGAAAAGGACACTAGGGTGAGAATCAAAGGCTGCTAGACTTACGTTGGCTAAACTAAATAGAACTCCGGTGGAGAGGAGTTACTGCTTGAAGGCTGCAAAGATATATTTCAAAGTTAAATAGCAAATGCATATATATATATATATATATATATATATATATATATATATATATATATATATATATATATATATATATATATATATATATATATATATATATATATATATACACTGTATAAGGGCTGCAATATGATTTACCAATTAAGTGAAGTCGCTATACCTGCGACTACAAAATCAGTCCGTGTCATCCACAATAATTTAAAACACCTCAGAAATTGAGTCTCGGGCACCATTGAAGTTCCCCCTTTCAGCCAAGTAGCAGCTCTCGTTATTATCCACTGAGCGACGAAGCAATATTAAATTAAACGAGCTGACCCTCTGTGTATCATACGCCGCTATTTAGTTATTTTGTCTACTTTTCAGTAATTCATAATTTGTGAATTCGGCAGTACCAATTTGCTTTAAAACTCTAACCCCCCCCCCCCTTCCCCCCCCCCCGTGAAAGCAGCCTCCTCTTAGTTACCTACTCTTAAAGTCGTTTCAAACTAAATTATCTGCCCCTAATAGCCGTCACCAAACCCGGCTCAACGATGGTAAAATGTAAGCTTTTAGCGTAAACTACAGCTCATCTGACCATGTGAGGGGGTGGGGGCTGGTAGCGATAGAGAGGAAGAGATGGGACTGTAAGGCGCGCTTGCAGCTTGTTTTCTAACGCCTCCCAAAAGAGAATTATATATACGAGCCGACCCGCGGTGTATCATACGCCGCTATATAGTTGTTGTTTTTTCTACTTTTCAGTGAAAGCAACCTCCTCTTAGTTACCTCCTCTAAGTTTAAAATCGTTTCAAACTAAATTATCTGCCCCTAATAGCCGTCACCAAACCCTGCTCAATGATTGTAAAATGTAAACAGCGTGAACTACAACTCACCTGACCGTGTGAGGGGGGTGGGGGTGATAGCGATAGAGAGAAAAAGAGGGGACTGTAAGGCGCTTGCAGCTTGTTTTCTAACGGCTCCCAAAAGAGAATTATATATATAGATATGATTTTTTTAAAAATCTACTCTACGTGTAACACTCAGTGGCGTAGCTACCGTAAAGCTAGCGTAAGCAAGACATAGGGGCCCAAGGCAAATAAGGGCCCTTTTTTGAAAGTTTGAGGGGGGGGGGTGCAAATCAAAAGTCTGAGGGGGCTGTGCAAATCCAAAGTTTGTCTCCGTTCGCCGGGAAGGGTCGTTACGCCTCTGAGGGGCTCACTAACACTTTTTACATAGGGGCCCACACTGTGATCGTTTTTTTTTTAAATTTTTAAAAATATATTTCCTCTGAGAATAATTCTATATCTATCTATATACTACTAAAAGTCAAGTTTATTTACATGTTTGAATATTTATTTGTTTGTCCGATCGAAAATTGTGATATGTTCGACTCTATCTGGAGAGAAGTAAAGTAGTATGTAGGTAGAGAATAATTTTTTAATGCAGACAGACTGTTAATCACAAATTTATTTAAAGAAGTTAATTAATTTATTGATTTATTCATACGTAGAGTAACCCATTTTTTTTAAATGTTAACACATTGACTAAACTTTGTGGGAATAGTGATGTTACAGGTTTTTGTTAACTCTTTAGTACAATAAAATGGCGGCATCTATCGAAGAAAATTGTGTTCCCATTCAAAAGTTTAACGCGTTCTAAATCTAATTTTCTGTCGGTCATAACTTTAACAATACGTCCGTTTGCTGTATTTATTACGTTCCAACACTTATATCAATTTTCAACTGTCTTTTTCATTTAGTTTTACGATAAATTTCTCTAGATCTAAAATCTGTCCAAGAAAGTTGTTTATAGATCTAGATCTAGAATCTAGGACAATCTAGGACAATCTAGGTCAAATCAAAGATTTATTAGTTATAAATACAATAAAAAAACGAGACTTAAGCAAACCAGTCGTAGATCTAGAATATAGATAATTCTATCTAGATTTAGATAATAATGAGTTTCTATATACTAAAATATTTTAGACCTTTATTATTTTGTATAAATCTTTGTTTCGACTATGCAAATTTTGAAGTGCAGGCTCCAGGGCGTATTTGCGTAGCTTAAGATTCATACGCTGCTTCTATACCGGTAATTTTGCTAAATTATAAACGTAAATTCTAAATATAGCTCAGTCGTAGATCTAAAATATAGATAATTCTATCTAGATTTAGATAATAGTGATTTTCTATATACTAAACTATTTTAGACCTTTATTATTTTATATAAATCTTTGTTTGGAATATGGTAATTTTGAAATGCTCGCTCCGGGCCTATCAGCGTAGCTAATGATTAGATCTAGATCTAGATCTAGCAAGAAAAACTAAACTTAAGACCTAAGCAAGCGAGTCGTAGAATCTAGATCTAGATAATTCTGTCTAGATCTAGCTAATTTCAGAACTTCTTTATTTTATATAAATCTTTGTTTGGCTAATTTAAGATAAAATTAAATTTGAAAGTTACTACTACTACTACTAGACTTAGATCTAGATCTATGCGCGTAAATCATGTTGCATAAGGAGACTCATAGTACAGTATAAAAATTCACGGTTGACGTCACGAGTAAATAGCTAAGTTGGTAGCGTAGCCGGCGCTCATGCGGGTGGCATAGGTTCTAGACCAATATGTTATTGATTTTTTTTTCAATTCTTGTTTTTTGATGTGAATAATAAAGTTGCCTATCTGAACTTGGCAGGATACAGGGCAGGTGAAGTAGAGTTCATCTGTTTCATTGTCATAAGCATATGAAAGGATAGTGTGGTCAGAGACATGCGCGGCTGGAATCGTTTTTTAAACGATAAAAACATGTCGTCTGAGTCTTGGCGGGACACTGGGCAGGTGAAGTAGAGTTGAGTAGGTCACCTGTGACGTCAGTATATGAAGGGATAGTCCGAAATCGGTGTTTTCGGTGTTTTTAAAAGATAAAAAAACATATTTTTGAATGTGGGGTCTGTTTTTTGTGACGATAAGTGACACTGCAGTAGCGTAGCGAGGAGGGGGGCGGGAGGGGGAGGGGGGGGAGGGGAGGCGGTGGGAGGGGGAAGGGGGGCGGGGGGGGACATATGTTGGGGCGCCAAAATGGTTTGGAAAAATAAATTGAACGGTTGAGGGGGGTGCAAATCGAAAGTTTGAGTGGGGGGGGGGGGTGCACATCAAAAGTTTGAGGGGGGGGGCTGCAAATCGAAATCTTGCGGGGGGGGGGGGGTTAAATCGAAAAGTTTGTCCCCGGGCGCCGGGAAGGGTCGCTATGCCTCTGAGTGACAGACGTGATGTTTTTTGATGGATGACCCCCGAAACCCACAGTTATCCAACGGATGACGGGTAGTCTAGTATACTAATAAAACTCAACTTTGTTTACATGTTTGAATATTTATTTGTTTGTCTGATTTTGTACTGTAAGGAAACTGCTCTATATGGTGGGGCTGTAAAATAGTATGTATGTAGAGAACAATTTTTGATTGCAGACAGACTGTTAATCACACATTTATTTAAAGACGTTAATTAATTTATTGATTTATTCATAGGTAGATTAACCACATTAATTTTAAAAGATTAGAAAAATCACTAGACTCGACGAAACAGTGACGTCACATTTTTTGTACAATTTTTAGTACAATAAAATGGCGGCGTCTATCGAAGAAGATTGTGTTCCCATTCCAAAGTTTAACGCGTTTTAAAGCTAATTTTCTATCGGCTATAGCTTTAACAATACGTCCGTTTGCTGTATTTATTACGTTCCAACACTTAAAATCAATGTTCAACTGTGTTTTTCATTTAGTTTTACGATAAATTTCTCTAGATCTACAGATCAGCTTTCGAAGGATGAAATCTAGATTTTAGATCTAGATCTATGTCACTAGACTGTACGTAAATTCTAGATCTAGACTTAATGCAAATTCTACATCTAGATTCTATTTCCGGCCTTATTTTATATAAATCTTTGTTTAGCTTTAATGACGGCTTTATCTATCTAGGTTCTAGAGCTAGATAAAGTAGGATTTCTCGCTTTATTGGAGGTGTGGTCGGTTGCTAACAACAATGGCGTCCGGACGGACGCATGACTTCCGACTATTTTTAGGCTATGTTTATCACGAGCAAAATGGCGGGTTTTCACGTTATATTAACATGCTAAACGAGTCGTAGAATCTCGATCTAGATAATTCTATCTAGATCTAGATAATTTCAAAACTTCATTAATTTATATAAATCTTTGTTTGGCTAATTTAAGATAAAATTTAATTTGAAAGTTACTACTACTAGACTTAGATCTAGGTCTATGCGTGTAAATCAAGTTGCATAAGGAGACTCAACGTATTAAACTACAGTATAAAAAAACATCTGTGACATCACGAGTCAAATAGCTAAGTTGTTAGTGTAATCGGCTTCACGCGGGTGGCACAGGTTCTAGACCAATACGTCAATGATAATTTTTTTTTCAATGTTTATTTTATTTTTTAGATGTGAATGATAAAGTTGCCTATCTGAACTTGGCGGGATACAGGGCAGGTAAAGTAGAGTTCATCTGTTTCTTTGTCCTAAGCATATGAAGGGATATTGTGGTCAGAGATATGCTCGGCTGGAATCGTTTTTTTAAACGATAAAAACATGTTGTTTGAGACTTGGCAGGACACTGGGCAGGTGAAGTAGAGTTGAGTAAGTCACCTGTGACGTCAGTATATGAAGGGATAGTCAAATTACGGTGTTTTTGGTGTTTTTAAAAGAAAAAAAAACAACATATTTTTGAATGTGGGGTCTGTTTTTTATGACAAAAGTGACACTGCAGTAGCATAGTGAGGGGGGGGGGGGGGCGGATACATATGTCCCATGGGCGCCAAAATGGGTTGGAAAAATAAATTGAAAGGTTGAGGGGGTGCAAATCGAAAGTTTGAGTGGGAGGTGCAAATCTCTTGAGGGGGGGGGGGGGGTTTGTAACAGAATGTATATATATATATATATACATATATATATATATATATATATATATATATATATATATATATATATATATATATATATATATATATATATATATATATATATATATATATATATATATATATATATATATATATATATATATATATATATATATATATATATATATATATATATATATATATATATATATATAAATACATTCTGTTACGACTACTCATGTGAGAGGTTTGAGCTGTTCGAATCAATACCATTTAATTAAGTACAGTACCCACTGTCACGCATCATACAATTCCTCATCAAGACAACACAAGTGACGACTCATCAATAAGATGAAAGCAGGTGTCTTGTTCTTACACTATTCTCATACTTAACTCACGTATACTCTTTCACCACAACGATTAGGATTAAAATGAAATGAATAATAGGTATATATTATTATAGTCTATATCTTGAATTTTAAATGTTTTACATGGGCCAATACAATGACTAACAATAACTTTAATATTTACAATTACAAGTGAAAAGAAGAGAGAATACATTTTCTTTAACATGTTAGTACATTTAAAATAGTTTAAAATATTTTTTTAAAAGATGTAACATACAATATTTAATTGCATATTGAATGTACTTCGTAAAGAAGCAGAAATTCCGTATGCTTGCATGAGTCAAAGCAATGAAACTGTTTGAACGTACGATTCTTTGGGATACCATAGAAAAAATACACACACACACACACACACACACACACACACACACACACATATATATATATATATATATATATATATATATATATATATATATATATATATATATATATATATATATATATATATATACATATTATGTATATATATATACACACCGACCACACCTTCAATAAAGCGAGAAATCCTACTTTATCTAGCTCTGGAAGCTAGCGACCCTTCCCGGCAACCGGGGAGAAACTTATCGATTTGAACCCCCCCCCCCCCAAGATTTCGATTTGCACCTCCCCCTCAAACTTTCGATTTGCACCCCCTCAACCTTTTCAATATGAAAAACGCGGGGCGCCGAAGTAAAAGTTTTTTATCGGTCATTGTTAATATAAGATATAAAAGTTATATTACTATTGATTAGATAATACTATTTACTTTTATTAGGGAGGTTGTAGAGAGTCAACAGTATTAGAAACTGTAAGAAAATCACGGCGCCCCACGTTTTTCATCGCTTATAGTAGAGTGATCGCTTGCATTATTGTGATGTATAACATTTATTTCAATCAGAAAACGTCGGTTTTTTTAACTTTTTTAATGATAATTATTTTTTACTTTTTAGTCTTTGTCTGTTTGTTTACATTAAAATCTTGCTATCGATTTTATCTTTTCGCATTCACTTTTTTTTGGGCAAACGAAGTTAACTCGTAAAAAACACGTGCCTTGAACCCGTGTCGAGTGGGTTAGCAATCTTGTGCCCAACCACTCGACCATATCGTCTCCCCCATACTGGCCACCAGTTGTTACGTTCCGGTTGTTTGTACACAAACACCGCGTGACCACTACTCAGTAAGCCAAAAGAGGGAGAGTACCGAACCTTGTTTTCATCAAATTACAATTACTGGGTTATGTCCCTTTTCCCCACGTTTTCTGTACAAATATATAGTGGTCTAAAATGATCAATAAAATTTTTCCATGGATCAATTTAGTAATAATAACAATTGAATATTCTATTGTCATCGGAAACAAAGCTTTCCTGAAAATTTCAGCGCGCTAGCTAACTGGGAAGTGCCCGAAATTTCGATCGCAAGATTTGATTTGAGAACCAAACAAACAAACAAACAAACAGACGCGAAAGCAAGTTAAAGAAAACGTGGGAAAAACTATAGGCCTATATATATATATATATATATATAGGTAGGTAGGTAGGTAGGCAGGCAGGCAGGTAGGTAGGTGGGTAGGTAGGTAGGTAGGTAGGTAGGTAGGTAGGTAGGTAGGTAGGTAGGTAGGTAGGTAGGTAGGTAGGTAGGTAGGTAGGTAGGTAGGTAGGTAGGTAGGTAGGTAGGTAGGTAGGTAGGTAGGTAGGTAGGTAGGTAGGTAGGTAGGTAGATAGGTAGGTAGGTAGGTAGGTAGGTAGGTAGGTAGGTAGGTAGGTAGGTAGGTAGGTAGGTAGGTAGGTAGGTAGGTAGGTAGGTAAGTAGGTAGGTAGGTAGGCAGGCAGGTAGGCAGGCAGGTAGGTAGGTAGGTAGGTAGGTAGGTAGGTAGGTAGGTAGGTAGGTAGGTAGGTAGGTAGGTAGGTAGGTAGGTAGCTAGGTAGGTAGGTAGGTAGGTAGGTAGGTAGGTAGGTAGGTAGGTAGGTAGGTAGGTATGTACTAGCTAGGTAGGTAGGTAGGTAGGTAGGTAGGTAGGTTGGTAGGTAGGTAGGTAGGTAGGTAGGTAGGTAGGTAGGTAGGTAGGTAGGTAAGTAGGTAGGTAGGTAGGTAGGTAGGTAGGTAGGTAGGTAGGTAGGTAGGTAGGTAGGTAGGTAGGTAGGTAGGTAGGTAGGTAGGTAGGTAGGTAGGAAGTTAGTTAGGCAGGCAGGCATGCAGGCGGGCAGGTAGGTAGGTAGATAGGTAGGAAAGTAGGTAAGTAGTTAGATGCGTCATAATGAAATAATATTAAATACGTCATCGTTATGATGTGTGTTTTATTAGGGTATTTTGGTGAAAATAAATGTTGGTGCGAGAGATATGCTGAATGCATGTTTGATCACGCGGATGAAAGAGAGTGAAGTTTTGCTATAGGAACGGGCTGTTATGGTATGCAAGCTAGGTAGTTCGAACTAAGGAGAATGTGAGAGATGCTTTAAATGGTAGTAGATCACGTGATCAAACACGACACTCTCACAGCAGCCCTAACAGTCATGTATAAATGTGTCATCTAGTCCATATAGGTCTTTGTGCTAAATTTCTCTTTTTTCACATTTTTCGATGTTTTTTTCTGTTTGCGCTTTTTTTCGTTTGCGCTTTTTTCTATATGCGCTTTTTTCTGTTTGGGCTTTTTTCTGTTTGCGCTATTTTCTGTTTGCTCTTTTTTCTGTTTGCGCTTTTTTCTGTGTGCGCTTTTTTCTGTTTGCGCTTTTAATGCGCTTTTTTCCGTTTGCGCTTTTTTCGTGTGCGCTTTTTTCTGTGTGCGCTTTTTTAAGTTTGCTCTTTTTTCCGCGTATATCCCCTTAAAATTCATAGGTTTCTTGCAAATCAGAAGTGTTTTTTCTTGTTTTATATACAGTTCACGACGATCGAAAATCAGATATACCAAGTTCTGAAAACAACAGGGGTTTTAATATACCTTAAAAGCACTGATAACTCAATTACAATCAACATATAATGTTAATTTTCCCAAAATTGTATTGGAATACTTTTATTTGAAATAATGTTTTCCGGTGTCCTCAGTAGACAATAAAGGCTCTGCGACTACTTCTATTCAATTGCTTAAGCACATTTATATTAGCGATAACTATAAAAATGTTCTCCCAGCACCATCTGGACATAATGTCAATAGCAATAAATTTATTTTTCTAAAACACATGTTAATATAATACCTAAACAGTATATCGTTGAAATATCACCAGTAATTTTTCTCTGTTGCACTTAGTATTTTTTATATAAAAAATTAAACCTTTGCTTTGCGAGTGATCTAAAGCTGGAAAGTTCCCATAAATGTATATATACATAAAACAGAATTATTTCTATAAAATCTATTCTGTAAGAAATGTTTTAAAGTAAATTCGACACATCTGAATTATTTTAATTCCGTTTGGTATGGATTTGAAATTTTCGGACAAATATGTCCCTTGGTCCTCAAAGGGTTCAAGCAATATTTCGTGAGGCGCATTCAAGTGATGGAAGGTGGTACACAAGCGAACGCTGACCCTGTGGGTGAGGGGGGGGGGGCGTTTTTTTTTATAAAACTAATCAAAGTGATTTTATAGTATTTGTTTCTTAATTAGTCGGATCGGTTAAGCTCAAGACTGTTTAGCCAAAAAGTCCAGGGTTCAAACCTCGGGCAGATGATAGACAACTCAAAAATCAAACAACTACTGCCTTATAGTTTGTTCTTAGATGGACAAAGGCTGTGGAAGAAAATCCAAAAAAAAGCAGGCTGAAATCAACGGCCTTTATGACGCATAACAAATTAATACGTAATACTTATTTGTGTTGGAGGGATCGCTCCCAATACTAGAATCTACATTGAAAAATAGACATTTCTTGATAAATCTTTTAACCCTTGGATAGAACCTTTTTTACTCATGGAAATGTATTAACATATAAAATTACATTTCATTAACAATTAAATTGTTAAGAAATACAGTAGCTTGTAAAAAGGAAGCTATATATTTAAACAAGGTAGGTAAAGTGTTTTACTATATTACCATATCTATAGTCTGAATAAATTGTATTAAAAAGAAACAAATACCCTGGGTTAGAATTTATATTAGCAAATTAACATATTATTATTCAATGGGATGGATATTGGTGGTGATACTGTTATAACCAAGATTTATATTTTCAATGTAATCAATGATTTTAGGCAATTTTTCAATCTCAAGCCACGACAACCCAAACTTCTTCATTTCTGTTTAGGCGATCTCACCAATGACGTATTTAGTGTTCAATTACACTGTGAATTCCACACCAGCGCATATCTATTATCAACTGTCTTTCTGAGTGTGTGACTGATTGAACCTGTTTTTTTTTGTGCAGTTTTGTTCTCCGATTTGACTTTTTTGTATATCTTCAGGAGACAAGTTTAAACATGTAAAATCTAATATATAAAGCTCAATTCTGTGTGTAACATGTTTGTAATAAGTTTGTCGTAGATACTTCGATGGATTTAAGTGTTAGATAATTAAAGCGCTTATGGTTTAAAAAATCAATACTGAAAGTGTTGGGAAATAGTTTTCATTTTTCAAACGGATAGTAATAATTGTCGGCATGTTCATTAAACACAATTTTAAAAAAGTATCATCTTTTACAAAAACTATGTATGAGAATTATTTATCTTTAGTCCTTTAGCACTTACTTCCCTTTGATAAATTATGAAAACACAATTACTTCCCTTTATAAAACATTGCATTAGTGGGAAAGAATTTACTTTTTATTACTTTGTTTTGGTGTTGGGAAAAAATAATTACATAATTTAATAATTACATAATTAGCGGGGATTGACCAAGTGCAAATATTGTAGGTATTTTACGGATAAGCTTTGAGTATTATAATTGTTCATTAAATTGAAACAGGCGCGTCCGCCCGCGCCCCACCAGGGTTCAATTTGGCAGCCTGGGCTATCCTATGAGCGCTATGGTGCATAATTTCGCTTTAATCAGTGCGATAGAGTATGGATAAAAAGGTTACTATAGTCTTTAAGCGAATCGAATCCTGGCGTCCTCTGGCGCCCAGACAGGGTACTATTTGGGGCACCGGGCCTCCCGTGTTCGGTTTGGCGCCTACGTTCGTTTAAGTGAGTGCAAAAGACTATGAATAAGTTGGGGTACTATAGTCATTTATTAAGCTGAAACAGGCGCTAGACTGTGAGCACTTTGTGTTTATGTTCGCGTTAGTGTTTTCTTTGTGTTTAGGTTGGGTTTGCGTTAGTGGTTGCGTTTTGAATTGGTTCATTTTTGTTCTTTTTTTTCGTTTTCGTTTGTGTTTGTTTTCTTTGGATTTTTATTTGTGTTTGTGATTGGTTTTGCGTTTGGATTTGGTTTGTTTTCGCTTGCTTTTTCGTTTGTGTTTTTTTCTTTGGGTTTGTGTTTGTGTTTGTGGTTGGTTTTGCGTTTCGATTTGATTTGTTTTCGTTTGCTTTTTCGTTTGTTTTTTTTTCTTTGTGTTCGTATTGGTGTTTGTGGTTGTGGTTGGGTTTGTTGTTAGGTTTTTGTTTTCGTTTGCTTTTTTGTTTGTTTTTTGTTTGTGTTTGTATTGGTGTTTGTGGTTGTGGTTGGGTTTGTTGTTAGTTTTTTGTTTTCGTTTGTATTTGTGTTAGCGTTATGTGTGCGTTTTGTTGTTTTGTTGTTTTGGTTTTGGTTGGTTGTGGTTTGGGTGGGCAATGCCGGGTTTATGATGATTACTAAACACACAGGTAATTGTCTTTAACAGAAAGGTTTTTCACAGAAGCCAGAGCAGGGCCTGGCCTGGACGGCTAGTATTGTTTAAAGTTTTAACTGTGTGCCGTGATCGTGGTTTTTGTGATAATTCAGCCTTGTCTTCAATATATAACATTATTTCTTCCTTGAATATCTACATTCTTGGTTTTCGACTTGGTATTATTTTAAATATGCTAGAGAATGAAGGTATCATCTGCGAAATCATAGTATTCAGGTATTTTTAGTTTATGTATTGTGCATCAATCCGTTATTTTCCAGTTTCGAGTCAGCGAGAAGTAATAATATTAAATGTTAAATAAAATACCCTTACTAAACCTAATTCTTATTACTGTTTTTGACTTTTTGTTTTTCACTTGGATTGTTGGAGTTGTGGTATAGTTTGGCGATCAATGAAATAAATATGCAGGGGATTCTAAAGTGCTTCATAGTTTTCCATCCTAATGACCTGTCTATAGGCCTGCTGTGACAAGCAATTTTTTAAATCTATAACAAGTGCATGTAGAAATTTAAAACAAACACTATATACTTACTCTTATGAATAGACTTTGTTGTATTGAATGAGTTTGATAGTATGTGTAGTGAAATCGGTATTACTAAAAGATGGTGAATGCGACGATGCAAGCAATCATTTGACGTGTCACAGTATGGTGTTCTTGTTAGGGGGAATAGTTGTAGTTAGTCTTAGTCTTGTTCTTGTCGCGTTAAGGTGTAAAAGTCTTGGTCATGTCTGTCGGAGATGTAGTAAGATGTAGTCGGGTATATCATATGGCATTAAAGATAAAAAATGTATCAACGCCGTCCTGTCTCATTTTTCGTTTGGGTCGATGATGTGCTTGTACATATTCATCCAAGCATCGACACTGTCTAGTTACTCACTTCATAACACCGTATAAATAGAACTCTCCATAAAATCCTCTGTACTATGCAGAGACACCCCATGCGGATCATCTCAACGACAGAATCGTTGAGCCTCTCTCCGACTGTGTCGCTGAGAATAAAACCCTTTGGTGGTTTCTCAGTCAACACTGTCGTTGAAAATAAAACAATAATTAAACATGCTCTCCACAATTAGGAAAGCATAAACTGTAGGTGTTTTGAAGCTAATATTCCAGCCATTTTGTTTTGACGATTCTAGTCCAGATCTAGACTAGATCTACTTGATCAACGATTTTTACACTGATGTAAAACCTACGTAAATCAAATCTACAAGATCAGGATTTACATTTAGATCTAGAAATTTACATTATTGACTAGAGAGAAAAAGTTAAAAGTATGCCTAGTGCGTCGAAAGTAAATGATAGAATCTAGATCTAGAAAATCTAGTAATAGTAATTTTTCAGTAGTAGTAGCACTAGTCTAGATTGACTAGATAGAAAGATAATTAATAAATAATTATTTCTGTGGCATAGCTGTCCTTTAGGATCTACTCAATTTTAAATCTCTTCTATTTCAAATTGTTTGTAGATCTATATCTACAAGCTTAGGCTTAGGTCTAAAAATATACTAAAGCTACACTAGTACACATCATTCCTAAACTTAATGCCATTAATGGCTAAAATTCACTGAGCATTGTTGCACTTAAGACTTAAAAAAGGCCTAAATACTAAATAAAATTGTTACGTTAGCTTAATTTTCGTGACAGCTTTTCTCTTCTTTTTTGCCATGCTTAATTTAAGTCACTTTCATGTGCTGGTAGCTTAAAATAAAACTTGTTTAGGAAGTTTATTTCTTTCTCCCTTTCATAATGCTGCAAATATGAGTAAGACGCTTATTATTATAATTAAATAGCTGCGATAAATAATCATTTGCATCTTTTTGGGAGTATTTCTTTTACATGAACTGTGAAATACGGTATCTCAAACTTTTCGCGTAACTCAAAGCGAAATATTACTCGCTCAACTGCTCGTATTTAAAAAATCTGGTATGTCGAGGCACTAGAATGTTGAGGTACCACAGGATCTACTATGTATTGTGTGATAGATTGGAATCACTGACGAGAAGCCACATTGGTTGTTAACAGTAGTTTATTCACACCATGAGGAGAGAGAGAGAGGGCGGAAGTGACGAGACATTTATATACACAACATGTAAGGGACATCACTCAAGATAACAATATAAATATAATACTAATACAGAAGAGTGAGTTCCCTTGACTTCACAAGTCTCACTATATTACATCCCTTTACCCTTAGTAAACACAACACATCTCTCAATAGAACAATTTACAGTATCCTAAAATCACCAATTATATTGTAACATGAACACTATGGTAGATTACATCCTTACAAACAATGCACAATATGTTACAACATAATTAACATACAAACAATGATGTCAAAGTCCTTTTGACCTTTAAAATCATAGGTCTAACTTATTTGGGACTTTGATTGTCCTGTTTGACCTTCTCAGTGGCCTTTGATTTGGTGACTCAATATTCTGACCATTTGGATTCTCTATCTCAGGAGGTCTAGGATTTAAATCATTAACTCCAGAATTTACATTTTCTGACTCTAGACAACTTGGTTCACTCATATCAACAGAACATGGTTGTGGAACAAACTGAGTTGGTGTGAACTGTTCAGATTTGGTGGGATTGACAGATTCACACTTATTATCTGCACAAGTTATTTTTAACTTTATAAGGCACAGGTCCTGTACATTGAACAATTTGACCTGGTATCCATTTTTCCTTTCTCCCATAATTTCTTAGATACACATTCTCATTAACACCAAATTCTCTTTCAATGCATGTTTTGTCATGATTTAATGGAACTATTTTTGAATTGGCATCTGGAAGTATTATGCTGTTATTCAGATCCTTGACTGACATAGATTTCTTTGATTGATCAATTTCCTCGGGTAATCTGATAGTGCTTTTTGGTAACCAAAAATACTGTTTAAAAGTAATATCCTGGACTATATCACTTTGCAACTGTGATCCAGTATTTGAAGTGGGTGTATTAAATGGCAAAAATCTTTTTCTTCTTTTGATGTTACCCTTTTAGTTTCTGTAAGTGCTAATGATGTTAGCAAAGTTGTTTGATGATCACATTCCTTCTTACTAATGTATTCTCTTTAAAAGCATTTGAAATTGTCATATCACCATAATCATTTATTAAGTTATAAATACTTTGTTTAGGTAACTCTGACTGATAATGGACTGGATCTTCTCCATCTTTTATATTATCTTCACAAAGGTTTTTATTTCTTATTTTATATGGCCTTAAGTCATCATTCACAGACTCTTCAGGCCAACCATTCTTACAGTACTCATATACTTTTATTAAGCACTCATCTTTTTGTGTTTCTCTTTTAATATCGTTCACATTTATATTGGAGTTATCCATGATAGTGAAGAGAACAAATACATCTTCTGGTACATAGCTAAGGCTTTGGTTTTTTAAAGGTAATCTACTAAGACTATCTGCACTATTCTCAGATCCAGGTTTGTATTTCAATTCATAATTGTATGCAGTTAGTGTGATAGCCCATCTTTGAATTCTTGGTTAGGCATGCTCAGGTAGGGTTTTGTTTTCTCCAAATAAACCTAGCAATGGTTTATGATCTGTAAAGATGGTGAACTTCCTACCAAACAGAAACTTATGAAATTTCTTAACACCAAAAATGATGCCTAAGCCTTCCTTATCTAACTGAGAATAATTTTTCTCAGCCTGGTTCAAAGATCTACTGGCAAAAGCAATGGGTCTGTCACCCTTCTCATCCATGTGGGACAAGACTGCTCCTACACCATCTGGTGAAGCATCACATGTTAATATAAGTCTTTTCCCTGGGTCATAGTGAGTTAGTAAGGTGTCAGAAGACAAAGCCTCTTTTGCTGTATTAAAAGCAGCTTCTTGTTGTTTACCCCAGTGCCAAGTTGCATTTTTCTGTAGCAGCTTGTACAGTGGTGATAGTTTACCAGACAGATTCCCTATGAACTTTGCATAGTAATTTATCAAGCCCAAAAAGCTCTTAGTTGTTGGGTATTTTCAGGTTTGGGTGCTTCTTTAATGGCTTTTGTTTTCTCAGGTTGAGGTCTGATGCCTTGTTTGCTCAATATATAACCAAGAAAACTAATTTCTGTCAACATGAATTGACATTTATCTTTGTTTATCTTTAAACCTTTTTCACCAACTACTTTCAATACTTTATCAAGTGTTTTAAGATGTTCAGTGTCATTCTTACCAGTTATGTACACATTGTCAAAGTACACACAAACATTTGGAATATCCTTACAAATACTGTCCATGACAGCTTGGAAAATTCCAGGGCTAGATGATATGCCAAAACATAGTCTTTCATATTGGTAGAGTCCTTTATGTGTGTTTATTGTCGTATAGACTTTTGAATCTGGATGCAGTTCTAGTTGAGTGTAAGCATGACTAAAGTCTAATTCAGTGAATTTGTCTCCTCCTGCCAAATTCAAAGAAATTTCCTCAATGTTAGGAATAGGGTACCTATTTAGCTCTATTTGCTTATTCAGTGTGGCTTTGTAGTCTCCACAAATTCTTATAGAACCATCCTTCTTTAACACTGGCACAATGGGCGTTGCCCAATCGGAATAGTCTACCTTCTTTATGATGCCATTAGATTCCAATCTACTTAGCTCATTTTCAATTTTATTCCTCATTGCATAAGGTGGAACTCTAGCTTTGCAGTATCTTGGATTTGTGTCTTTAATGCTTATCTTCACTGTTCTATCATTTAGTAATCCAGGATTACCAAAAACACTTTCATTTTCAGATATTACTTTATCTATTGAAGTAAGACTAGATTCTCTTGCATTGATCAATGAACATATACTCTCCCAATTTAACTTAAGATCAACTAACCAGTTCCTACCTAGTAATGGTGGTCCATTTCCTTCAACCACAAGAAGAGGAAGTTTAACACTTTGACCATTATAACTTACATGAACCATACACTCTCCTATTACCGGAACATTGTCACCAGTGTATGTTGTTAGGCACTTGTGACATGGCTGTAGAGGCACTGATCCTCCTGTGAAAGCGTCAAAGTCCTTCTTTGTGATGACTGTTAGAGATGCTCCAGTGTCGAGTTGGAAGCTGATGCTCTTACCGTTGATATTAACTAGTACACTGATGGGAGCATGACTTATTGATTTCACAGAGAACAGGCTGAAATCCGGCTGCGAATCAGTTTGAGCATTTTCACAGGTAGAGTGGTTCATTGGTTGGGTTAGGTAGTCTTGGTGAGAGTTAACATAGTGCTGCCTTTCGTTGCGGTACTGTCTTGACTGGCTAGATTTAGCAACAGACGAAGACTTTGCAAAGCAGGCCTTGGCAATGTGACCTTGCTTACTGCACTTATAACAATATGCAGACTTGAACTTGCACCGATGAGATGCGTGGGGACCTTTGCATCGATGACATTTTTGATAATTATTACTAGATTTAGATCTAGGCTTTAAACGTGCAGGCTGTTTAGCATAAGTTGGAATGCTCTGATGGGGTTGGTGTTTGTTGACTAACCTGCTGTTTACTGCATGGATCTCTGAAGGCGTTAGAGATTTCGCCGCATCTGATGATTGCTGGAATGAAGTTGCTAGTTGTATTGCTTTTTCTAATGTTAGATCTGACTTGAGCAGCAACTTTCTTTGAATATCAGGGCTGTTTACACCTGTCACAAACTTTTCACATAGTCTGTCAGACAGCGTGTCTCCGAATTCACAATATTCACTTAAATGACGTAAAGCAGCAACGTATTCTGATATTGACTCGTTTGGTTGACGAGTCCTACCGTCAAATCTAGCTCTACATAGAAACTTTGATGGGGTAGGCGCATGGTGGTCTGTTAGCAATTTGCTCAGCTCGTTAAAGCTCTTGGTAGTTAGACTAGCTGGTGCGCATAAGTCCTTTAGTAGCCTAAATTGTTGAGGCCCTATGACTGTTAACAAAATAGCTCTCTTTTTGGCTTCTATCGTCACGTCGTTTGCTTCAAGGTAAAAGCTTAACCTATCTAGGTAATCGTGAATGATTTCATCATTCGAATCAAATTCTTTTATTTGGCCATACAGCGCCATTATTCTAGAAATACTTAACTAATATGCTCTAGCAAACCTCTTTTTTGCGTAAGTAGGTGCTCTTTCTAGTGGATTATTTATCCTTCGTCGCCAATGTGATAGATTGGAATCACTGACGAGAAGCCACATTGGTTGTTAACAGTAGTTTATTCACACCATGAGGAGAGAGAGAGAGGGCGGAAGTGACGAGACATTTATATACACAACATGTAAGGGACATCACTCAAGATAACAATATAAATATAATACTAATACAGAAGAGTGAGTTCCCTTGACTTCACAAGTCTCACTATATTACATCTTGAAAGAAAACATAAATTAATTATAGATTAATAGGCAAATATAGCAATAAAGTATAGCTTTAGATTTTATTCAGCCTACTAATAAATAATTAAATAGCCCTAAAGTAGTACTAGATATTAGTTAAATCACTAGTATTGTGTAGGGTTATTTTTATAAAAAAAACAGATCACATCTTATAAAATAAAAATAATTTATTTAGGACCTAGTCCTATCTTTTGGAGATCTAAAATTCTAAATGAAAAATAAATTATTAATTAGACCAACAATAGGCATAGTATGCTAAATCTATTTTAGTATTTAAATTTAAGGCTCGGCCATCTACTAAAAATTTTATAAATGTCATAAAATGGCCTACTTAATTATAATTACTAATTAGTAACTAATTACTATTAGGCCTAAGTTTAAACTAGAGATAGCCTATTTTATTAGTAGAAAAAGTATTAGCCATAGTTAAGATGGTATAGCCTTATGTAAATTAATGTAATCAGTGTTAGATATTATGATATCGATCAAGCATTTATTATATAATATCGGAAAGGGGCCTAGCACTCTCTTAGTCATTAGTCTATTAGGTCTTACAGGTAGTTTAGCCTATTTATATATTATATAGGCTGTTATTTAAATTAGGCCAAAGGCTTATTAGGAAAAGGCTTAATAGGCTTTAGTTTTTAATTAGGCAACAAGGCAGAGGCTTAATGTTGCTTATAGATTTAATTTGAAATTATTATGATATACGCTACTCTGCGACTATCACTATAGACTGCTATAGAGTATATTATAGCCTAGGCCTATCTAAATAAAATAATTCAACTCACTAAGCTTACTATAATTTTTAAAAATGTTAAGTTAAGTATTCAGCTTTCTATGTCAGCTAAGGCCCATAATTGTAATTATCCTACTGTTAGATCTATTAATTATTTAATAATTAGTAGGCCTAATTATAGGAATTAGGTCTGATACATTAAGTCCTATACATTGGTCGTAGAGTAATACTATTGGGCTAGTAATTATATACAATATCTATACAAGCCTACTTATCGTTAATTTGGAAGTCTTTGCATTGACCTTAGTTTTCAGATGTAGCAGCCTAATTTTTATCAGATTATACCATAAAATCAAAAGTAGACTTGTAGATCTTTTTAAAACAAGGCATGAAATATTAATTTAAATAATATAAATTAAACAAATAGCCTAAATAACAACTACACAAAGTTAAAGTCATAATAACTTTTTATAAAGGTATCTTGAATTTCAACTGGAGGTAGTTTTGATAAATATTAGTATTCTGAACATTAAAATAGGTAGACTTAACATAAATTTGTTCTGAAAACATATTTAGAAATTGGTTTTAAAAAATGAGGTTAGGATTGGGGTGATAACTAGTTGAGGATTAGATATGATATTCATTGTGTTTATCCATGTTGTAATTTCTCTTTTTCTTTTACAGATTCATCCAGAAAAAAGGGAAGATCTGATTTTTACCAGTAATAAGACTACAGCATACTAAATGACACAAGATGTTCTTTCTCTATTACCTCTTACATTTGACATAAAAGTAGGAAAAGGTATGACAATTATTAATAAGCTGCTTTAAATTTTATAATTTGTTTTTTTATAACTTAATTGTACCATTTTTATTTCCAATAATGATAAATATAATTTAGTGTCATTTATATTTTAAAATATTTATATTATACTAGATATAATTTACTTCTATAATATTACTATCCAGGTTTAACAGTCTATGCCTACAACATAGATCTCCAGGACTTAAAGTGCACAAAATGGCAATCAGTATATCACAAGTGTTATAACACATGCATCTAATCTGCTTCACTGGCGAGAACTGGTTGAATCCTCTCAAACATTAATCAGGTAAGTTATCACAAGTTTGCTTTGGTTTATTTTGAACATGTTGATTGAGATAGATTTTTATTTGCATAAATATTGCATTTAAAAAATATTTTACCTAGTAAAACCAAGTCAGTGGTGATGATTGATACAATATCATTATGTATTTTTTTAAATATTTGTTTTGCAAAATATGCTGATTTGCAGGAAGGATATATATATATATATATATATATATATATATATATATATATATATATATATATATATATATATATATATATATATATATATATATATATATATATATATATATATATATATATATATATATAAAACAGTATCATTTAGTGGTTTGTCTTACAAATTTGAATTATTTACTTAATCTGTCTTAACTGCTCAACAGGAACTAGGCATACCTAATGAGCGTCAAGCTGATACAGTAGATGTACATAAGAATTTTTACACAAGGTAAATATTGATAAATTTTAAGTTTTCTTTTTTTAAGGATACATGTAGTGTTTTGGGAGAAAGGAATTAAATTATTTAAATTAGGCCTAATAGTTTATTTCTCTAGCTTATGTTTCACTTAAAATAACTTAAATTTTTCCCCCTTTATCACTAAAGCAAAATTTTATACATATCTATGCCATGATTCATCTCATTCAATCACTTTTTCTTGTTTTGTTTTTATGTATTAAACTAATTTAAACTAAAGATTTTTTTTTTTTTGCTAATTTTATTATTTCAGATGGATGATTAAGAAAATCATTTTGTTTTGTTTCAGGAAGTGAAAATTGATGTAAAAGGCAACTAATACTTCCATCTACCATAGTTAAACAAGAATCTGCAAATGGTGATAATTGCAATAATCTTGATATATTAATGTTTGGCTTTATAATTATATGCAATTGTCAGGTTTCATAAATAAATTATTTCTCAAAATTTGATGTATTTGGTTTTCTTACTTTGTACATAAGATGCAAGTGATTGAAAGCTGAAAAGGGTTGTATGTAGTTATAGTATTCCCAGCACAAGTTGACATTAAAACAGCTGAAGCCCTTTAAAAAAAAAAAAAAAAAAAAAAAAAAATAATCTAGGAATGCTATTTCTATTAGCTGAGCATATATTTGGAAAAGAACTTAATTGTTTACCAGAGAATACTGTGACCCAGTTTGTACTCCAGGCAAAAAGTGTCTATGGTTAATATTATTAAGTTAAAGAAAAGTATCAAACAAACAGGATAATATTAATAAGCAAGACCTCCACACTAGAGAAGTATGGAATGAGTGTTGCATGGAATTCAAATCAACTTTGATGTTGCTAATTGCTACACTGGCCATAATTGGCCTACATTGATTTTTGCTGAGGTAGGCAACTGTTTTTGTTTAACTTTAGATGTCGACTAAATAAAGAAGAAAACTGACACGCCAATACCAAAATCAAGAACTTGTAAAGTTCGTGGTTGCTAAACCGAGAAGTCCTGAGTTCAATCTCCCGTGTAGATGAGGCTCTATAGTTGGGCATAGCAACCTATCTTTGGGATACAACACTTTTTCTTGGATTGACAAAAGATAAGAAAAGAAATCCAGAAAAAAAAGCAGCTGAACGAAGAAGAAAAAGGCTGGATATATTCGGTATCAACTGTACAATTTTAACAGACACACATTTCAAACTACACATGCATTTCAATGACAAAGTTTAGTGAAGCCATAATGTTGAGTTTGACTGAATGAAGAACGATATTGTTATTTCAAGCAAAGTTAAGGTTTATTGTCTTAAAGACATTGTCGTGGATTGATTTAGACTAAGACTTCTCTGTTAAATAAGCCGACAACGATGGCTCTTCTTATTTCTCGTCTTTGATGTTGCTTTCAAGAACTTGTATGAGATTAGATTACCTACATACATAAGGCTACAAAGTTTGGAATCTTGGCTTTCTAATAGTGGACCTGGCTACATGACATTACCCCCACCCCGTCAATTACCCCCCGCCCCCGGAGGAGACCCCCCCCCGTATTTACCCCCCGGGGCAATTACCCCTTGTCAATAACCCCCCTGGAGAATCCCCCCCCCCCCGGCCTCAAGTTATGATCCTAACTCAAACTCTATACCTATGTATTTCCTTAATCCTAATCGATAAAAAAAATGACCAAACCCTCAGCATTCACCTCAGCCTAAAACTTAACACATAACCAAAGCCAACTCTAGACTTAGGTTTCAGCCTAACCTTGACCATAACACTAACCCTAATCCTAGCCTTAATCCTAACCCTGACCATAACACTAACTCTAATTCTGAATCTAACCCTAGCCCTAACCTTAGCCCTAACGCTAACCCTAACCTTAGCCCGAACACTAACCCTAACTCTAGCCCTAACTCTAACCCTAGCCCTAACTCTAACGCTAACCCTAACCTTAGCACGAACGCTAGCCCTAGCCCAAACTCTAACTCTAGCCCTAACTCTAACCCTAGCCCTAACGCTAACCCTAACCCTAACCCTAGCGGTAACCCTAACCATAACCCTAACCCCAGCTGTACCTTAAGAGGTGTGTGCGTGGGGGGGGGGGGGAGATGTCCTCCTTGGGGGGGGGGGGTAAATGACAGGGGGTAATTGCTTTAGGGGGGGGGGCAGAGAACTAATAATCTGTAAGTCCTACTATTCAATACATTTGGTTAACACAATGTCGTCACACATGTAAAACAAAATAAGCAGTGTTTTTATTATTTGTATCCTTAAAAAATGCAAAATAAATGCTACGCCATTAACTCAACCCTCTTTTTTCTCGTTACATATCTTCACATAAAGCCACCGCCCAAAATGATGGTGACGTCAATATACAATCATAAAGTGGTCACCCATTAACGACGACTCACTCTTCAGACGATTTTGCACCCAACCCCCCTTCTCTAATTGTAACACATTTTCACAAAAAGCCAGATCTTCGCTTCCCCCCCCCCCCCCACCGCTCTCTTTAAAAACACCACACCTCAACACATAACCCCCTCCGCCGTTCCCCTGAAACTGCATTTTTACTTTCTCGTATATACGAAGTATAGAGAAAGTCTTGTAATCGTGCAAAAAAAAAATCGAGATTTTTTACAAATCTCGACGTTTTACACCTCACTGATACGGAAAAACATAATTTTGCAATCTTGTCCGTATGTCTGTGTGTGTGTCTGTGTGTAAACACGATTACTTGAGTACCGTTACAGCTAGGTTGATGAAATTTCATATATAAGTATTTTATCAAAATCGTAGATCCGTATAAACTTTTGAGTGATTTCCGATAACCGAAAGTGGTACTTTTTCTACTTTGAATTTTTCAAAAGCCTATACCTTGAGTACTATTTCAGATAGATGAATGAAATTTCACATGTAAGTAAAAGATCTAATTCTCTACCTTCTGTCAAATTTTGAGTAATGTCCGTTGACAGGAAGTACTAATTTACGCTATTTCCAATTTCTCAAAAAACGCACGTAAATTTATAAAGTACTAATAATGTTGCGCACTATTATGCACATCTTTATTTGACGTTCACTTGGTGTGCAATTCTTTTTTCTACGAGGTTTTATTCTATTTTAAAAAGTTTAAGTATTTAAAATGGATTAAAAATCATGTCTATATCCCGAGTTGCCATTCCCCGTACTGTTATATTAGAATATTCGAGAAAGTTTAGGGGAGATCACTCCCGGTTTATTATAATATGTACTGACCTCGATAAACATTGAGTTAATAAATGAATTAATACCATAAGCAATCTTTTAAAGCCCGAAATAACGGATGAAAGCAAAAAGGTGTCGTCACACTTTCCGATCATCCTTTCCCATAAATGAAAAAAAAGCCTGAACATACTAAAGGAGAGTATGGATGTTGATGGAGGATCCCAACGTTAAAAATTAAAGCAGCGCACAATTTCAGGAATCCATGTTACATATTATTATTTTCCGTAGGTATAACAAAGGTATTTACATTGTGTTTTATATTTTACGAGCCGCTATCATACGCCGCTATTTAGTTGTTTCATTTTCTACTTTTCAGTAATTCATAATTTGTGAATTCGACAGTAACAATGCTGCCAATGAAAATATTTGCTTTAAAACACTATCAGTAGCTCGTTAAGGACGATAACCCCCCCTCCCCACACTCCTTTCCCAAAAATCCTACCCCCCCCCTTCCTCGTGAAAGCAGCCCAATCTGAGTTACCTCCACTAAGTTTAAAATCGTTTCAAACTAAATTATCTGCCCCTAATAGCTGTCACTAAACCCTGCTCTACGATTGTAAACATTTAGCTTGAACCACAGCTCATCAGACCATGTAGGGATGGGGGTGGTAGGGATAGAGAGAAAGAGAGGGGGCTGCTAGGGGCGCTTACAGCTTGGTGTTTTCTATGGTATCCATGAAGAGAATTATTTATATAGAAGAAATATATATTAAACCAGCGTACCCGTCCCGCGCGTTGCTGCGGTCTCAGAAGACAGACTGACGCAATATTTTAAGAGGATTCCATAATTACATTAGCAATCACGTATTTTGTTACGCTTGTCATTGATTTCTAAATCTAAACAATTTAAATGTAATCAAAGCCGGTGTTATATTGCTTTCATCATAGTTGTTGAGGCGCAAATTCTACCGCACACAGTAGCCCATTGTATCCATAATGTATCGCACTCTTTAAAATGAACGTAGGCGCAATAGTGTTTATAATGGAACCCACACAGGGGAGCTAGACCACACGCCAGTGGTGCAGTAGACAACCTTAGGATATCCCAGGGCGCCAAATCGCATCCTGCCGGGGCGCCTGATTCCATATAGTCAAAAATTATTGTTGCCCATCGTGTCTTTAGTGTATAAATTAAAAAAAAAAACCAACGTAGGCGTCATAGTGTTCACATGGTAGCACGGGGCGCTTCGGGTTACGTAATATCCGGGGCGCCGGCGGCTGCGCCTGTTGTTGCTATTTTACCTTAGCCCCCATGCAGTTTTAATATCGCCGCCCTGGATTTTCAGGCGCCAAGCCGTTTATTAACAAAAATCGCACCCTCCAGGGAAACGCCCATAATAAATTTTAATTTTTGTTTTCGCAGAAACCTTCTCGTGAGTGTTTTCATTAACTCTCGAAAGTTTAACGGCACTCAGATAAACGATGTCAAACAGCATCCGTTTTGTTTTTTACAAACTGTGTAGAGAAAAATTGCACCCTCCAGGAGCGCCGCCCTGTTAAAATAAAAAAAACCTCCCCTGAAGTTTTATGGCGAGCGGATGAACGGGATTAAACCGCTATCTACTTTTACGTATATATACCCTATATAGGGATCTATATATAGAATAGATTCGCGCCCTGCTGGGGCACCGTGCTTGTGAAATATATCCAGTGGTATTCTTAACTTAAGTTGCATGGCCATAGGAGGAAAGGTGTAGTGCTGCATAGATGACATAAACAAACCCACAAACAAACAAGCAAAACTTCATTATATATATACATAGAGAGAAATATAAATAATTCTACATATGCATATATATATATATATATATATATATATATATATATATATATATATATATATATATATTGCTACATTTGGTGACTTTCCATTTTCCCCAATGGCGTCAAATTTTGCACATAATCCACCTATTAATTCATGTGAAAAAAAGCATCGTTTTCATCGTAAAATATTAGATTTTGGTATCAGCCTCTCTCCGGTCGTCGCTTAGCAAATATGTTATCCAAAAATTGAACAAGCATGTATTTACCTGTACATTTTGCAGTTTGTGTCGTCTCCCCTCACCCCCCCCCCCCCTGGGTGATAGTTTTTAAACGTGCACAGTTAATTGTATATTTTTTTATCTGCAGTCAGTTATTAGTACAGTTAACTCTCATTAGTCATTTATTGAACTGGCAAAATGCTTACTTCTTCTATATATTTTGCTATTTTTCGCCATGGTGTCACCCCCGAAATTTTGCCACCTTGCGCAGTCCTCAGCCCCGCCACCCAACCTTGTGACGCCTCTGGTTAGGGGTACTACTTGAGTACAGAAATATGTATATGTATATGTATATATATATATATATATATATGTATATATATATATATATATATATATATATATATATATATATATATATATATATATATATATATATATCGGGGGAGGGTATAGCCCCTTGGCACACCTTGTACCTACGCCACTACATAATCATGTTCTTAAGATTATATAGCACATTCTATGTATAAATTCGATAAAAATAGCTATTACGTAATCTGCAATTTTATATTTGTAATAACATATTGTAAACGAAATGAGTCTTAAATTCGATTAAAAAATGGGCTTTTATATTATGTATTTTTTCTATTTTGCAATCACATCATGTATTACTTGTTGTATAGCCTAGATTCTATAATAATATACTAATATATTCTATATTACATAATCCTATATTATATCGTTTAGTAATCTCTACCCTAATGTTTTCTATACCGAATAATCAATATTCTGTAATTCTAAATTGTGTATAAATTAATCATACAATCTCTAAAATTAATCATATCTATGATCACAATTAAATTCAGCAATCCATTGTATTAATTTATATTGCTAAAAATAATTTAATTTTCAATTTTAAAGACAGAAGATACATTTTTTATAATATTAATTATTATTAGCTCTGTAAAATGAATTGTTGTTTAATTTTTCTTATATTAAATATTTTAAGCGATTAATTAATCGAAATGGTTTTATTCCGTTAGCTAGTTTTTACAGTTTACAACTAGGCCTATAATTAGAGTCTCAACGACAGAATCAAATGAGAAAAAATCTATAGCGTTATTATATACCGACACTGTTGATAAGCCACTCAACGACAGTGTCGTTGAGAATAGTGTAGGATCGGCTGGCAGAGAAGTCTGTTTTAAAAGTGACAAACAGGTTGTTTGTTGACGATACAATCACATCCGAGACTCCCCTACCACAGACTTTCTTAGAACTTCGAGCATTCTCAGTATCTCCGTCGTACACGGTGATATAGTCTGTGTCTCAAAACTCTGTTTCCACAAACAATAGACTATAAGAAAAATAAGTGTTAATTAGTACTAAGGTTTTTCTACAATGTCACTTACATTTTTAATTCCACGTCAATGTATGGTAAAATGAGATATGAACCTACATTAAAATGAGACGTGCATCAGCACGTGCTGATAGATTCCATGTAAATTCCTGATTATTCAAATATTGTAAGGGATATCCAGGACTTGCTAACTTGCCTACCTCATATAGTGTAGAGTGTCTGTCTGTTTTATTGGATGGAATTAAATCAGTTTAATAATAAGACAAAAATAAAATATGAATACAATGCACATTGACTATGCTTGTAATAGTTGTACATACCGGGTATGATCTAACATAAATTACATAACTTTCCCATAGTTGGATACCCCAGAGTGTACAGAGTTTATATTTAGTGTAACAGTAATTTTTTGGCTACCCACTATATTGTATTTAAGCTATTTTATTCTGACGTCAATTCCTGTTATGTAACGTAAACTATGCACACAGATTGGTTATATCGAAACGGAAAAAATGACAAATTATAAAAGTATTTTAAGGAGTAAATAAATAAAACATGAAAAACAAGTCTCGATTATATACTTGTCAGGTGTGCGTGCTGTTATATATTGAAACTAATTATAAAAAAAATAAAAAAATAAAATGGTATCGTATCTAGAAGGTTTAATCGCTACGACCTCATTCTACACAGATCAAAGAACAATGTTTAGTCTTGCTGCGTACATTTTCTTATTAGGGAACATGTAATGTCATGTTTTTAGATGTAAAATTCCTTTACGTGCTAACTTCGCTTGTCAGAAATCATCTTAACGTGTCATCACTCTACAAGTGCTGCGTAGCCTAACCTAACAATTACTATCGTGACTTAACACAACGTATCGTAACATAATAGGATAATGGATATATAGGTAACATGAATAATTGCTTATAAATATGGTTATATATGATTATACAACACCATGTATGTTGAAGGTGGCGATAAATTGTAAACGTCCTGTTGTCCTAAACACTATGTGCATGTAATTTCCTGTTAACACTGTGAGTTTATGCCATGTCATACACATTTGTTTGTAGGGCGTGTGTAACTCCGACGGTCCGTAAAAAATCTGCATAGTCTGAATAGCAGTTTTTGACTGCATTTGTGTTCATGTATTTTAAACTTTAACGTGAAGAAAAATATTTCAAAGCTGTAAAAGATTTTAAATAATTCAATTGAAACATTTTTTTCGTATACGAGTAAGTAAAGATGCATGGTCGAATTTTATCGAATTTTTTGTACATATTCCGTTGTAAGGGCGATATATCCCCCTTCACAATTTTTTGTATTGATTATGTAATACTAATACTCAACTTCTAATTGACTGGGGTGAAAAAAACGCCATCGTTTTTAATATTAAAGGCGGGATGCACTTTTTGCCCTTTTTACCAACGTAAATATCTTTAAATCAATCAACAGAGTATCATAAGTTCGTTTAAAAAAAATGTTCCAATTTACTCTCTGTTTACTTCCGCGTTTACGAAAAATAACTTGCGTACCCCTTTAACCTAGTTAGACGAAATCTCATGCATTTACATATAATATTATATCCACTTGTTTCTCTCTAATTGTGAGTGACTGAAAAAGTACTTGACGTTATTTCCGATTTATCTAAATCACCATAGGAAGTTAATTATCTTTATTTCTCTTTTTACCGCGGACATTAGCAAAGACTTACTGACAAGGCACGGTTTTATAAAATGTTACTTAGGGGTCTGACTAAGTATTTAAAAATTAACCAATGTTTCCTTTCAAGAGCACTAATTTTCCGCTCCAAACACACATTATTTGCGTTTATTTGGTGTACACATATTTTTTCGACTTCTTCTTTTGTTAGACTTTAGGTTCCTAGATTCAATACAATAATACTTTTTATTATCATTTCGCAACTTAGTTATAAAGCGTCAACTACAACCCTAAACTACCTGAAATAATCTGAAATGGTATTGACATTAAAAATTATAAACAATTTGAATGTGTTGTAAAACAGAGCAGATTTGATTAAAATAAAAAAAGTATAGTAGTTTAATGAAAAGGATATAATGTAAAACAATACTCGAAGGCTATGACTGTCTCGTGTGATCCTTGAATTTGCCATACACGCAGCAAGACTCGACGGATAACTTGGGCTGGTTATCGTTCCTGTTGTGACTGTTAATACAGTATTACAATCTATAAATTCAATGTTGTATAATCTGCGTGTATTAACCAAGACAGCAACATATTATGATAATAATTTTAATAATATTTTTTTGACAATATTTGAGGATAGTGTTTCTTCCAGACTTTTTTCTCCGGGGGGGGGGGGGGGGGCACTTGAAATTTTCGGGGGGGGGGGGGACACTGTTAAAAATATATTTTTTCTATATAAATTATATAAATTTAAGTCGTTCGAGGGGGGAGCGGGGGGGGGGGGCAAAGAGATGCCTGGAAGAAACTCTGTTTGAGGAAACTAAGAAACACACTTTGTACCCATGTAACGTTTACCTATCTACCAGCCAGATAGATGGTGAACGTCCCCGGATTCTTTTTTCGGGGTTATATGCAAATGAATTAAAGCCTAAATGAATGAACACTAACTCAACAACACACTAGGGCTCGATATCGATGTCTAGGGAAAACTAGTGATACTATTGAAGTTAACAACTCATTCAATCTGCATACAACCTTTAATAAGCGAAATCAGTTGTGGCAGAAGACTAGGTTAAACGAGATAAAATATTTAATTTAGAAAATAACAAAACCCAACTTACAAAGCGTAAGAAAAAAATACTATCACAGATTTTAACACTGTATAAAAATAGCCACAGGTCACACAACACTGCTATAGCTTCAATAATCACTTGGCGACAAGTAATATTATACTAGAAGACTAAAACAACTTAAGAAAGCATAGCACACTCAGGACTTAAGTTCTCTCACGTTCAAATGGTTAGAATCTATTGCCGGACAAAATGGACGGCCTGGTCTTAATAGACCGTTTGATCAAGGTAGACTGCCTCGTGTCGCCTGTGTGCGATCTAGTTAAAGACTTAGGCCACAGGGGAGGTTATCCTCAACTCATGTAGCCATTGGCT
The DNA here is from genome assembly GCF_028476545.2 of Physella acuta. Lineage (NCBI taxonomy): Eukaryota > Metazoa > Mollusca > Gastropoda > Physidae > Physella > Physella acuta. The sequence goes on along the minus strand of NW_026731931.1, from coordinate 1,280,845 downwards.
GGGGTGGTCATCTGATCTGAATCAATCAATCAGATCTTGATGGAAAATTTCTTAGTCTTAGACACCCTTAATAAGACAGTGGAAAAAACACGGTGGTTGCACCATCAATCCATATAAGGTATTATACAATGTCAAACCAAAAATAAAACATGACTAGACCTAAGTAGGTCACACCCATTTCGGAACGATTAATTTACACATTCCAGGTTAGTTCGTCAGATTTCGAGCCTGCCCGCGTCTTCTGTGCACAAGCTGTAATAGTGGTCTGCCTTGAAAGCTCTTTTTCTGTAGAGATGATTGCCAGAATCGATAACACGTCTGACTTGATGCATTGAAGGCGAGGCAATTTGGTGCCGTGTGGATTGGTAGGTTCAGATTCCTTAGTGTTTGACTGCTCTGTCTCTGCCTAGACTATATTATTTACCTATCATTTTCTGTTAATATTGCTATTTTAGTTACAACGCCTGCTTCCACTCACTCTATAGGTTAATTCGTCTAATAGAACAATTTTGAAATAGTAATTATTATTTATTAATAAACGATTCGGATGCTAATCTATTCATACACAATCACTTAAAGGATTACTGAAAAACCGGATTGAATAGCCTACTGCCGATCAGTTTAACAGCAAGGTGAATTGTTTTCACGACTGAGAAACGACAACAGACATAGATGGGACAGATAGTTCTCGTTTAGATATCATAAAGTAGGCCTACTGATATGGTTTTAAATATAATGTTTTAGTCATTAGTAATGTCAATTTTTTTTAAAGACAAATGAAATGCTGTTTTTTTTTAAATAAATCGTTTTAAAAAATAAACAAAAATAAGATTTTTCTGTTAAATATTTTAAAATAATTATTATTAAAATATAGATATTAAACTGATTATAAAACATGTTAATAATAACCTATAAGTTTAAATGTTCTATTACATTATAAGCTAAACTTTGAAAATATGAAGAAAGTACAAAAATATATTTAAAGTTATATCAACATATCAAAGCTCTATTTGCATTAATAAAGAGACTATAACAACTTAATATTGCCACAGAAATTTTCACCCTACATTTTTGATTTTATACAAACAAATAAAACAAAATGTACCCAACTTAGCCTTAATCTCAGTTCTGAGCCCAAATAACTGGAGGGGGGTCGAATCAACTGGAGCCGTTTTAGAGTCCTTTTTCGAGTCCAAATAACTTGGTTATTTGTTGCTGGCAGTAACGGCCTGGACTTTTTCACGGTATTCAGTATCGTATTTATGTTTAGCTACAGTATGCTCTCCAATTTTATTTCAACGAACTGAATATCGAACCCATTTGAACCTTTAGGGAAAGATGAATAAGAGATCCCTTAATTTAGTTACTTCTGGATAAGAGGGGTGTTGTGGTTAATACTATAACCAGTCGCATTTACCGACGTTATTCAGGTACCCACGAAATTTACATATCTCCAGAAATATTAAATGCCCTTGCTTTGACATAATCTTAATCTTAAGCATACACACAGACACTAACATACGCGAAAATATAACCACAAACATAAACACAAACGCATTAACGCAAACACAAATGCAAACAATAACGCAAGCGCAAAATATAAATGCAAACAATAACGCAAGCGCAAACATCAACAGAAACATAAAAACCAATAGTAACGCTAATATAAACGGAAAAATAAAAATTAACATAATAAGGACATTTAGTAACGGCTTTTAAACTATTATTGATAAATCAATTATTTTTTGTGTTATAAACAACAATGAATAGTATTTAATATATCTCGACTGCACTTTATCAATGCATGAACATTCTATAATTTATCATTTCCAGCACACAAAAAAAACAAACTATTATGAATTCTTTTTTTTACAATATTTTGACTCTTTTACCCAACTAGTTAAATATTTTTCAAAATTTTTCATGTACAATCATATTTTTGTGGAGGATGACACAAAAATTTGATTTTGTTCTTTGCACTTTACGTTAATTTAATAATCTAACTTGCAATATGAAAATGTATTCGTTAAATGATAAATATCGAGACATAAATTTACAGTTTAAATACAAAAATGAAAACCATGATAACAATGAAAATGGCGATAAAGTGGAGTATTTACTATATAACAAAATACAAACAGCAGATATTACATTTTAGCTTTATATAAAATATGCTATTAATTGATTTAAATCTGAAAATTCAAACTTTGTCCGTACTCATGTGTCATTTTTGTAAATGTGTTAATACTGCAGGATTGGTTGTAGCCGGACAAACCAGGTGGTTGTGTGTTACAGAAGACAGATTCATCTTCACCTGCGATCTAATGTAAAATAGTTTTAGCTAAAATTTCCTTTTTGTGATTCGGTAATATACACATCATAAACTATATAATATGTTGTTACATTTTTACTGAGATTAAGGGAAGGAAAAACATTTAGCGAATCAACCTTTAAACGTCTTAAAATTTACCTCAACTTTCAGTGATCAGGGGTAGGTTTAACTGAGTAGGGACTACATCTGTTTTGGTTACTTCGGTAATTGAAAAGATAGAGTGGTCAGCAGTATGTATAGCAGCATTTAGTTTTCCAAGTCAGGCATCCAAAGATGAAGGTAGAAAAACGGAAGTTATAGGAACTCGAGCCCGGTATTCAACAAAAGTTGACCAGTCCGAATATTAACGTTGTTGGTCTGTTGAAAAACAATGACTGGTTTCAACATAATTTTGTTGTATTAATGTTCTTTGCCGCTGGCTTTTTTCAATAGACTTGGGTAAGTTATTTGTCAATAAAAAAACACTATTGTGGAACGTTAACTTGCTCGAAGACAGCTAAAGTCTAACCGCAAGTGAAAATATCCTTAAATGAGTCATATCTCGAAATACGTGTTCCATGTCAAACTCCTTTATAAATCCTGAAGTCATGGAACTATTTTTGGGGGGTCATAAAAATAAAGACTTCTGAATACTGTTATTACTGACTAGAAGCAATATTTCTTTAATGAAAAACGGCAATGTATTTGAATATTAATAAAAAGAAACAACATTAAAACAGTATCCACTACAAAGCCCCTGATAATAACTTTGTCGTAGAACGGTTGTATTATTAAATCAGACAAGGGAAAAAATAGGACGTCTCTTGGCTTTTAATTATTGAAAAATTAAATTTTATATATATATATACTATTTTTTCATCGAACTTTAAGTTTAAAAGTAAAATTAGCTATTTGCCTCTTTACCAAAAAAAAAATATAAATCACACAGAAAAAGTACAGCTTTTCTACTTCAATAAACTCATCATATGCAAGTGATAATAAGGTACGTTCTATGTCTACGTGCATTACCATTTTGACGAGGAACCTAAGCCATTTAAGATACCATGTGTATATAAACTCTACTGTTACGGGTCATTTGAGGTCAGATTAGAATAGGTTAGAATAGTCTCGAACTTAGGGGAGAGTGCGTGTGTGAGTTGAGTTCACACTACTCTGTAGTAACCCCCGTGTGCTTATGTATTGTTATCCCAAGGTCAAATGCGGGTATAAAAACTCGAGTGAACGATTGTGGGAGGTCAGCCGGTTAGTTGGTAGCGGTGAGGACGAGGGCTTCTCTGGAATGTGAATATGTGAGACCGAATAAAATTATTGAACGTAAACACGAGTCGTTCGTGAGTTGAAACTAACCGGGACGTAACATCTACATAAATAAACTCTCTATATATAAATTATAACGAGTAATGAAGTGTAATATACACATATTTGTTGCCTCAAGTTTCGCTTAAACTCATAGGCCTACTTAAAACCTAATGCCAATTTTTGTTTCCTTTAAATGCTCTTTGCATTATATTGCTTAGAGTGTTGTTTGTTTCAGTCAAGTTTCGTTTAGCTCCAAGAAAGTGGAATTTTCAAGTGGGTGTACCACGCTTAAGTTTTCACAATATAGTTATTTCAATTTTCCCGCCGAAAATTTTGAAAAGTGTAGTTTCATGTCAGGCAAGCCGGTCTAAAGTATTTAAATAGGGAGGTTTAATACGTGTTATTGTTTCCCTTGCTCGTTTTATTCTTATGTTTTTGCATTTATATTAATAATTTTAAATACACTTCATTTTTATAACTGTGCCATTCTTTAGTATGCCTTGAATTGATAATATTTTAGAGAAGAAATTGCCTTTAAGTATAAAACTATTAAAGTCAGCTCTTTGGGCACCCATGTTAACATTTATAGTGGTGCAATAAGTTATATAAGTGGCGTGAAGGCTTGCCAGTCTGGTCTTTTACACTACAACCCAATTTGTTTTTCTCTACAAAATAGTAATGTTGTTTACTGCAAAACAATCACTGCTGTAGTAGATATGTTGTTTTTTAAATTACTATTATATCAATGTGCAATTAATTTTTTGATCTGATTTTGGATCCCCTAAGCGATCACCCGAACCCACACTACCCCCCCCCCCCCTCCACTTGCTTGGTCTTGGTCGGGTGGTATGGAAGTTCCTCACCGTGAGTAAGACAGTCGATGTCTACTTTTTAATATGAGGTTAAAGATAAATGTATGGTAACTGCAGCTTTCTGTTGCGAACATGTTTTTCCATAGCAACGAAAGGGAACGACGACACTGATTGTAATTTATGCTAAACGTTATACGATTGTTTGGGTTTACTTTAAAAAAGTCAAATAAAAGAGTATGGGACGTGATGAACGTGTCTGCCATTTTCAACACATCTGCATCGTGCTGAGCAAGGAAGACAACTGAGACAACCATTCAGTCGAAGCTTGATTTGAATTGTCTCTTCTTGCTGCTATCAGTTGACATCTTAATATGTGCGCAGCTGCGAGTAAGACAAGTAAGTAAATTAAAATACAATGTCCCGTTATGTTTGACAGTAAGCAAATGTAATAGCTTGAGAAATACATTTATTCTATTATGCTTACTCCCAAAGTTTAGAAATATCGTAAATACTCTTTTTTAAAAATGCCTTCAACAAATTATAGCTGACACCATATCATTTTGGGACTCAGAAATCGTTTAAAATGTATCTATAAGATTTGATTGATATATTGATTTACTCGGGTCCATGAACGGGTCTATTCAAATTCCAGAAAGACACGGGCCCGAAGGCCGTTTTCCCGAAGGCCGATTTCACATTTGTTGCATTCGGGCAAGTGTCCATTTAGGCATTTTTTGCATTCGTGCAATTGTCCATTCGGGAATTTGTCGCATTCGATCAAGTGTCCATTCGGGCATTTGTTGCATTCGGGCATTTGTCTTTCGGGAAGACGTCCGCTCCCCCGGGGAACTAAACAAAGCATACATACGACTTTACTCAGTATCAAAATATGTTTTAAAACTTTAGATCAGAGGATAAGTTGCACTCTACTTCATCTGCGCCGTTTATGTCAAAGAATGTATTAGTTTATATGAACATAACTGGCACAATATATTTTTGTGAACATTTATGCCAGATGATCAGAAACACTACTACATGTGTGCTATGAATAGTCTGTAAACTTTTTTTATACTATGAATAAACACAATATTCTGTCTTTCATAAATGAATTCCTAAACTTTATCAAATACATAAAACAATATCAAGCCTCATTAATGTGAGTAAATACTTACGTAATAGAGGTAAAATAATTCTGCTCAGTTTTGATTCGTTTGAAATTTACAACCATGCTAGTAAAATGGCTAGACAGTAGAACGTCTCTAAATTCAACCAGCTCTGATGGGTATCTAAAATATATTAGGGAAAAGGAAAGGCGGTCGGACATGGTGCTTAGGGGTTATCCGTTTATGACGCCCAGAAAGGAGAAAGGGGGGAGGGGCTTCCGATACAAATCAACTTTTGCAGATGCTTGTGATCTGGAAGGGGGCTGGTCAGTGAAGACGTCCATACTTTGAATTTAACTACAATGTTCTTACAATTAAAAAAAAACTGCACATAAACTATAGGCTACATCGGCAGAGTTGTGTTAAATATAGTCTACTTTTTTTTGAGCACTTTCTAGGTTCCACTTTTAATAGTATTATGTATGCCTACTGATAGATGTTATCGAAAATATCAAATCACTATAGTACATTATCATTTAATAATACAGCAAGGTAAAAATTACATGTTAATGAATTAGTAATTCTGAAGAAGTTTACAGAGGTCAACTAAATTTTGTTGACATCCACATGGGTGGTGGGTTTAGTCGCAAGTTGACGCGTCTTTACGGGGGTCTAAATTCCAAATTTTTGTGTGCATCGTAAATGGATGAAACATTACCACACTATCTATTCATACGCCAAGGTCACTAAAAACAGGTGAACTCTACTTCACTTGCAGCAATAGACAGTTAGGGTTGAAGACAGACCATTTTTAGTAGTGTGGACCTTTTCATTAAAGTGTTGTGATTTTTTTTTTACTGACACGAGGAACAAGGATGCCACTCCACTCGAATCAATCTAATCAAGGTCTATAATTAGTGTTGGGTAGGTGAAGTAGTAGTCATATATTGTATTCATAGCAATAATGATATCACATTTAAAAATACGGTACTAACACATAGTTTAAAGTAATATAAAATACATAGAAAGTAATCAAACCTTAAACAAATTACTTGCTGAGTTTAAAACTACATATCTCAATATACAAAATGACGTTAAGTGTTGGTAGATGAGCCCTCGACGGCTCAATTAAAACCTTGTAACTAATTCGTAAGAAACACATTTAGCTCTTGAAACACATTAAAAAAGTAAATATGGCCATACAATTGACTTAACTATCACCTCTTATGTCGAGATTACAAAGCAGTTTAACTCTACATTATCTGACACATTGTTAGTCAGGTACAAGATGATAACTTCGATTTTCAACTTTACACAAAAAAATGTTTTTATCGTGAATGACAGTTATCTCTGAAATTACCCTATTTATTATAAGCTTTTTATAAAAATGCTTACTGTGTCAGTCGTACTTTGTACGGCATCGATCAAAACTGCCGAGTGAAATTTCGACCATTTTTAACCGACCAATTTCTCTGAAACTTTTATTTTAATTAAAATTCATATATAAGAGAGGGAGCGTTTGAAACTTTCGGGGTAGTGTGTCATTTACATTTTCTGAGGTGGGTTCGGAATCTTGTTAATCTGGATAATATGCTGTTTGTTTTGTTTTTTTTGTATTTTGTTCGCGACGGGGTTGAGGGGGGGGGGGGGGAGTTGAAACTGGTTCAGTTGATTTTTTTATTTGTTTTCACCGACGTACCACCCAACACACTCATCGGTGAAAACTTCACCGACCCTAGTATGAACACGGCCCCTTAATCAATAAAAATTATTGATTTGTACTTTAGAATGATTAGATTGAATGATATGTATGCTAACGTCATATCATATGTAGTTTATACATCATTATTTTGGTGAAATTTAAATGTAGACATTTTAAACTGTGTGTCATTTGACACGACGTACTATAACGTTGTTGATTTTTAAAACTTGAAGTTTATAATCTTAAGCAAATTTACCACCACCTTTCCACCACCTTACCACCACCTTACCACCACCTTCCCACCACCTACCCACCACCTTACCACCACCTTACAACCACCACCTTACCACCACCTTACCACCACCTTACCACCACCTTACCACCACCCGCAGCCTATTTTGTTTTGAAGAAAGCTCGAGGGGCAAATTTAAAAGTAATATTACAACCCTTTTCGGCGTCAGCGAATCGTCAATATATTAACGATCGTATTATAACGTTTAAAACTTCAAATTATTGGAACTAATTATAAAAGATTATTTCAAGATGTCTTATGAAGATTGGATACTTGTGGTCAGGGGTAACAATAAAGTGACCGAAATACGAACGATGAATCACACCGGATTTAAATTGGCGATTGTCAGCCAATTCATGAACAAAAACACTTTAAATCTTAGAGAGCTTATAGATGGGACCGATCTTAATTTTCCTACAAATTCTGGTGTTAGTATGAGTCGCGTCTGCTTTGAGCGCCTATTAAGTTTACAGGATGAAATTTTAAAAGCCTTTGATGAATTGGAAAAACGTTAATAAACAAATAAAATATAAGAAGACTTTTGTTCTAATTTAGTGTGTGTGTGTGTGTGATTGTGTGAATGTGTACGTGTGTACGTGTGTGTATGTGTGTGTGTGTGTGTATATCAAAAAAAGTGTATCATGTCAACACCTGGACAACCAGTCATAGTCAAAAAGGCCTACTTCATTACAGATCTATAGGAAACCGCTCTTTACATGTACTTACATTAGGAAAAGTAAACTCGTTTGAATAAAAAAATGTATTTAAATATATAGAGTTATAGAACCTTAACGTTAACAGATGATGAAAAAATAAAATTAAAAATTAAAATTAAAATCCGCTTCCTCACCCACCTCACTCGGGTGGTAGAGTCTTTTACTAAATATCCTTTACTCCTACTAGTGTTCCCCCTTCAACCACCTTCTCCACCTTCACCCACCTTTCACCCTTCACCCACCTGCTCACCTTCAACCACCTGTTCACCCTTCACCCACCTCACTCAGGTGGTAGAGTCTTTTACTATATATCCTTTACTCCTACTCGTGTTCCCCCTTCACCCACCTTCTCCACCTTCACCCACCTTTCACCCTTCACCCACCTGCTCACCCTTCAACCACCTGTTCACCCTTCACCCGCCTACTCACAGCTCTCACCCGTGTGTGTGTGTGTGATTGTGTGAATGTGTATACGTTTAACATACTCGTACCAGAAACTAAAAAAAAACCCACGACACTGTACGTTTAAGTGTTAGTGGAAAGTGTGGTACCAGCTGTTGCACAACTGATGCACAGCTGTCGCCTGATGGTTAATGCCTACACTGGGTAGAGGCGAGTCGATCAATACATTCCCATTAAAAAACGGGCAGCGCCGAGTAAATCGCTGTAGATCGCTGATGCGTGACCAACTTTAATTAGGTGGACCATCAAACTGATGGTCAGTGGGTGCGATCAATATTAACTTGGCCCTTGTACGGTGGTTTACAAGAACAAAGGATCGCGGATCGATATGTAACAGCTGTCGCTAATCGTTATCTTTAATGAATGTTCTATGTTTGTATACTTTAGCTTTGTGGTGGAGAATTTAACCTGTTTTTTGTACACGGTCGATGTGTTGGAGAATATAAAAATTGAAATGAAACTAATTAAAATGAATTAAACCAAACAAATAAACAACAATTAAACAAATAAACAAATATAAAATTTAAAATTAAAAAATAATAATTTAAAAAATTTAAAAAATTTAAAAAATTTAAAAATTTAAAAAATTTAAAAAATCAAAATCCAATTACGTAACTAGTTAATAATAATTAAACTAATTAAAAATTAAAATTAAAAAAATTAAACTAATTAAAAATCAACAAACAAAATACAAACAAACAATCAAATTACTTAACTCGTTAATAAAAATTTAAAATTTAAAAATTTAATAAATTAAAATCAAATCAATTAAATCAAACTAAAATTAATTAAAATTTTAAAAACAAAATAAAAATAATTAAAAAATTAAAATCAAACAAATACAAATTAAAATAAATAAAAAATTCAAACTAATTAAAAAATTCAAACTAATTAAAAAATAATAATTAATTAAAAATAATCAAATAATCAAATTACGTAACTCGTTAATAAAAATTAATTAAAATCTAATTAATTAAAATTAAACTAATTTAAAAACTCATTAAAATTACGTAATTAGGTCACTGATTACGTCACAAAGTCACCGGTGGTGACCTACTGCCCTACTCCCCCACCTAGGGTGGGTGAGTATTTTACTATATCTCGTTGTACCTACGGCTCACCCACCCTCACCCAGGTGGGTGAGTATTTTACTATATGTCGGTGTACCTCCACCTCCCCCAGGGAGTATTTTACTATATCTCGTAGTACCTGCGGCTCCTTCGCCTCACCCTGGTGGGTGAGTATTTTGCTATATGTCATTGTACCTGCGGCTCACCCAGGCGGGGAGTATTTTCCTATATAGCCTTTGTTCCTGCTCCTGCTCCTGCTCACCCATACTACCCAAAAGTGACCTAATATACTATTTGGAAGTGATCACTTCCAACAAATTTAACTATACGTGTCAATTTGTTATGCGTCATTTGACTCAGATTTCATAGCCTTTGTTCAACCAAAAATAAATTACTAGGCAGAATTTGTTTGATTTTGAAGTCTCTTATAGAATAGTAGGAAGGGGCTTTGTTGCTGACTTTTAGATCACGAGAACGTCGAGGGTTAAGTGAGAAAAATAATTATTTTAAGTTAGACTATAAATGGTGTACTGATTGTTGTAGGTGTTTTCATATTTTTTTAGTAGAATAAATTACACAATAATGAACTGATGCTTGATTCTATAGACAATCGGAACAGATACGTGGAATCTTAAACGTTCATGAATAAAATGAATATCGTTATTACAATCACAGCGTTTAATATTGATAATTTGAATGAAATGAAAAAAAGCTAATTCAACCTTTAATAGTTATGTATTTATGATTGAAATAAACACTAATACAAAATACTATTATAAATTAATAAACTGATATATATATATATATATATATATATATATATATATATATATATATATATATATATATATATATATATATATATATATAAATATAATATAGCATTTGAAAGAGTTGAATTACATTAATGCAGTTGATTGTATTTCATTTAAAATATTATGGAAGTATGACATGAAGATGTAGTTTATTATATTATAATTTATTAAATAAAACTTTAATGAATATAAATAGAAAAAATATTTAGACTTCAAAATGACAAATATACGATATACTATTTTGACATGAACAAATAAATGCAAGGAAGAAATAGCGATGTATAAAAAGCGGAATAAAAGCGCATATTTATAACATGAAGTACAAGTAAAGTTCCCTTTTTGAGCCTGACGTTCTATGGGGAAAATCAAGTGACCCTGCTCTTTGAAGGGATAATATCATAGCCGCTTTTATTTTCCTAACTTGATTCAGGTACCTATCAGAGCTTGCTCGACTTATCGTGTTAGAAATAACGCGAAGGTCATAAATACATATATGCAAACATTATTCGTGCTAATTTGGGCGGAAATATGTTAATTTACAATGCAGCTAACAGGTTAGTCTTCTAGAATCTCTTCGCAAAATATTTGAAGGGTCGTACTTAAAAGATGGCACTCACAGTATTTACAATTCACCTTTAGCGAAAACCCACCTTCACTGAAGTTGATGCAATCAACGAAGAAGCAAATTACATAAACAATTTAAAAAACTTTTCAAGTTATCTTCATTGTTCTTATCAAACACCATTGTTAAAACTAACACAAGCATAAGATAATGCAATCATTTATAACACAATTTAGGGGAAAAATAACAGTTAATCAAAGTCTTTTTGCTGACCGATTTATTGCTAATGTTTAATCTTATTATCTATGCTTTTAGTATTGAATTAGTCAAAGGTACTCGATACACTTGAATTATAGACCTATATTTTTAAATGCTGTTTTTGTTTTAAGAAAAATATCTAGACTTTCACAAATCTTGATGTTTCTGAAATAATCTTAGTTTGAAATGTGTGTCAGTATCTCTTTCTCTCTCTCTCTCTCTCTCTCTCTCTTTCTCCCTCTGTGTGTATGTGTTTGTGTGTGTATGTGTACCTGTCTGTCTGTGTGTCTGTTTGTGAACACAATAACACGAGTACCGTTACAGCTAGGTTGACGAAATTTCATATATAACTATTATATCAAATGTATAGTTCTGTATCAACTTTTCCAATAACCGAAAGTGAAAATTATTCTACAACTTAAGTACTGTTTCTGATAGCAGACATTTCACATATAAGTAAACGATTCAATTCTGTTCTCTGTCGAATTGTAAGTAATTTCTGGTGACCTGAAGCAGTAATCTAAAAGAGTTCCAATTTCTCATAAATAGGCATTTGAATTTATTTTTAACTTTATTTATCTATGAATCGTCCCTATTGTTCGGACAATTGAGAACAAAAATTATTATTTTAAACTTTTTACGTAAGTTAAGAATCTGACTCAATGTATTGTGGCAAAAATGCTACTTAATTAGATGATTCTTAAACGTTTTGAAAATTAATTAATAAAGTTTTTCTATATCAAATGCTCATGTTCCGCATTATTAAAAACTAATTGTTTCCTGTTCATTCTGTGTGCGATTATTGTTTCTGTTATATATTATATTCTTTTTTAAATTAAATAATTAAAAATTGATTTAAAATCATGTCTATACCCCGAGTTGCCATCCTCCGTTGTGTAATAAATGTATAATCGAGATAGTTTAGAGGAGAGCTCTCCCGCTATAATAGACATTTTTTCATGCATACTTCTTCCCAAAAGCAACAGCTGAAATAATTCTAACATGGCGGCCATATATTATTTTTGTCTAAAGGTTAACAGCTATTAACATATGAATTTTTAAACACTCTGAAATGTGTTAAATTTTTTTTTTTAATCTGTGGTATCTAGCCTTACTTGTTGTTGTTTTTGTTAATAGTAACATTTAAAAATAATCTAAGCACGAAGTAAATGCTTTATCAATACTACCTGAATAGCTTAAATTATTTTTAAAATGACAAAGAGTAAAGTTATAAAGAGAATATTTTAATATTAAAATTAAAACAAAAGCATTTTTTGTAAATTGATGCAACATACAACGTGAAACACACGACGGGTTACTGCGCAGCGCCATCAAATACCACATAATTATCTTCCCCTCCTTGCCCTTTCTGAAATTCTTCTGATTCTATTTTTGATCCGTCCCACTCATGGTATCCCTGCACCATAGTCTGACAGTCCATATCAATGTCTATAGGAGTTATGTACTCATTGTCGATGTCTATAGGAGTTATGTACTCATTGTCGATGTCTATAGGAGTTATGTACTCATCGCCCTCTGCTGTGTGTTGAAGTTTTTCGCTATTACCGTGACGTCGTAGATCATTGATGTCGTCTAATTTTACCTGCGATCCGTCTAAATCCAGGTAACCAAAACTTAATGGAAGATTGCATGAGACGGGGGGTGATGAACTGATAGCGATGTTTTCAACATCGACTTTGTCATCTTCAGTTTTATCGTTAGTAGACTGCGGTTTGATAACAAGATTTTCATGACTCTCACTTGTGTTTGCTGGGGAAGAAACACCCATGTATTCCATATGTATGGGATTTAAATAGTCATCGTCTTCCATCCTCTCTACTTGTCTACTGTAACGATTATGGAGTGATGCACTTGAAAGATCCATATTTGATTCTGATAAAAGATTTTCTCTCCCAATTCTTTGGCAACCCACAGAGGGTGTGGTTTCACAGTTCTCTGGCTCAGTCCAATCTATTTTTGCCATTAAATGCTTCGTTGGTGCCATTTTATTTTCATGATCGAGGTCACCTGAGTCATGCTGGCCAACGTCTGCTTCCCGTTTATGATCTTGCACAAATGGGAAATACGTGTGCTCATCTTTAAAACCATCACAATCTCTCGCAGAATAAGCGTTGACAACCTTTACATTTGTCTGTTCTTCAATTTGCATGGTTTGATGTCTTGTTCCATCTGTAGATATCTTTTCACGTGAAACTGTTAGTCTGTGTGAGCTTCTGTTAAATAAAAAATCGTCAGAAATTATTGTAGGACTATCTGTATTTAGGCACGATGTTCGTATTGCAGCTAAGTTAATATCTATCGCGGTTGTAGCGTAAGGAGTATTTTCATTTGATTTATTAGCAATTGGTGTAGCATCTCCACCTATAAGTCTCTCACTGTTTCCGATCGGTACAAGTGCTAGTTCAATATATTGTTTTTCCGTTGGTCGTGGTGGTAGACATGGGGCGTTTACATCACGATCTATAGCATCAATGTTCTGATTGCACCCACTGCTATCTACAAGATAACACCTCCCTTCTTCCACTGGATCATTATTCATCGAGGTCTCTATGTCGTCAATAGTGTTGTACACTTCATCCGTTTGCCCTGAATTATTTTGTTTATAGATAAACAATATATTTTATTAATGCATCCTGGTCAGCTTGAATAAATTAGTTACAGAATGTATTTAAACACTCGTTGAAATAAATTGCTTTGTTCAAGATAATGTAAAAGCATGTTTTATAAGAAGTGTTTTGATATTTTGTTGAAAATATTAGCTTGTGAAGTATTATTTTTAAAGGCATAATAATTAATATTTTGATGGACATACGTAAAGAAAACAAAGTATACATACTATATGTCATCTCGGCGGTTAATACATTTCTGTAGAGAAAAACAAAAATAATAATATTTATTTTATTTCATGAGACCCCGTACCTTGAAATCTATATTTATGAAAGTCAACATAGAATGCAAAGGCAAAATTATAATTTCTTGTAACAGTCTTATATATGTATTAAATTTCATAAATTGGTAGTTGACCTAATAGGGCTGGTAATTAGGTCACCAAATACAAATACAAACGAAAACAAAAACCTAACAACAAACCCAACCACAACCACAAACACCAATACAAACACAAAGAAAAAGCAAACAAAAAAGCAAACGAAAACAAAAACCTAACAACAAACCCAACCACAAACACCAATACCAAAAAAAAAAAAAAAAAAAAAAGCAAACGAAAACAAACCAAATCCAAACGCAAAACCAACCAAAAACACAAATACAAACCCAAACAAAAAAACACAAACAAAAACGAAAAAAGAAAGAACAAAAACGAACCAAATCAAAACGCAACCACTAACGCAAACCCACCTAAACACAAAGAAAACACTAACGCGAACATAAACGCCCGGGGCGGAATCACCTGTTTTAGCTTAATGAACGACTACAGTACCCCAACTTATTAATAGTCTTTTGCACCCACTTAAACGAACACGCCTGTTTCAATTTAACCCATATTCTGCTAGCGTCCCACTTATGGGACGCTTGTAAAAAAAATTGCTACAATGTATTAAAAACTAGTTAAAACACAAATTTTGTTTCATTGTATTTGAAAATGGCTAGACTATTGAATTTCTGTATGTTTTGTGAAAAAAATTAATTTAGAAAAATGTTATAGTGCCGGATTTGCAGGACTTGTCAAAATGGCGGAAAAAAGAAAACATGTGCACAGAAAAATGCATATCTTCTAAAATATTAACATTTTAAGTGCAAAATACATTTGAAACTTGTAGCAGTACCATATTTCTATCTGATAAAAATTTAAGAATAACATTTTTGTTTACTACTTCGTTATATCAAGTGTACAACAAGCGTCCCATAAGTGGGACGCTAGCAACGAATGGCCCCATGTAGGTTGTTACACAAACGTCACATTTATTGGACACTAGCGAGAAATACAGATGCAAATGCTTATGTTAAATGGTTATTTATGGTAAAACAATTGTTGACTTTGTTAACTGCTGACTTTGGGGTGTTAAGTGGTATTTATAGATATTTAATTATGACCTTGACCTATATTTATGCAGTTTGTTACACAAACGTCACATTTCTTGGACGCTAGCGAGAAACACAGGTGTAAATATTTATGTTAAATGGTTATTTATGGTGAAACAATTGTTGACTTTGTTAACTGTTGACTTTGGGGTGTTAAGTAGTATTTATAGATATTTAATTATGACCTTGAGCTATATTTTCTTATATATTATTGTATTAAAAAATTGCAAATATTAAAAAAAAAACTTACATTTTATTTTTAAGTTTTCAGAATTACACTTACTGAAGTATTTAATACCATTGAATACAAACTAATTTAGTATTGCTGTAAATTTACTAGCGCGTGATATTAAAATTATAACAAACCAGAATAATAACAATGGTCAAGATTTAGGTGAAATGATTCAGTCATGGGGGTTGGTTAACTCTCTTCAAATAAGAGAGCTTAAGCTACATATAGCAGAAATGTGAATTAGCTGTGTACAGTTGTCATGCCCCAATAATATTCCCCTCCAAAGGTTCCCCATACCAGTTTTACTTTGTTAACTTTTTAAGGAGATTCCTGGTGTTAGATTGGGAGCTGTTCGCATAGTGAGGTGCATACATGGATGAGAGCCATGAACACTCAATACAAGCCCCCAGAGACGGATCCGTGCCCTAGAAATAAGATGTCTGATGTCCTAATGTACGCCACGCCTGTGAGGGGGGGGGGGGATAGTGAGGGTAACAAAAGAGAAGATGGCTGGATGACATCTGGGACTGGACCGGATCATCTTTTGCAAATTTACTGAGGGCAGAGTTTCTTTCTGGCATCATTTCGAAGGAGGGGGGGGGGGGGGGCTCTGCCCACAGAACAAAATGGAATTTATATAGAAAACATACTTTTACCAATGTCCACCCTTTCCCCTGAAATTTAAGTCCCCACCTCTGAAAATTTCAAGTACGCCCCCCAAAAAATCAATTATTTATATTTAATTATATTACAGTTTCGATGAATAATAACAATATTTGTGATCATGTGTGTATAATTAGATGTACTAGTCACAGCTTTACTTACTTCCAAGTGTTGTTCACTTTGATGGATGATAAATTGAAAGAAAACTAGACTTTTGAACATAATTTCTGCATTTTAGACCATGGTATGGCTAACCCAATTGATCATTATCAGTATTTTTAGCTGTCCTAAACAATGTACTCGATGTTCTAACAATACAAAGTCAGTATACAGCTTAATGTTCGCGTGATTATCCATATTTCGTGAAAAATGATTTTATTTTTCAATAAATATACATGGGGCCGTTCGTTGCTAGCGTCCCATTTATGGGACGTTTTTTAAAAAATCGATATTTAAAAAAGTATTGATTTTTAAAAAAAATCCATAGTCATTCCTTCATTCAGTGCCCAAAAGCTAAACCATATCAAAACATTATAAAAATTTGAGACCTTGGGATAATATGGGTTAATGAACAATTTTAATACTCCAAGCTTATACGTAAAATACCTACAACATTTGCACTTGATCAATCCCCGCTAATTATATAATTATTTTTTTCCCAACACCAAAACAAAGTAATAAAAAGTAAATTATTTTCCACTAATGCAGGGGTCTCCAAACTACGGCCCGCGGGCCTGATGCGGCCCGCGAGGTCCTCTCATCTGGCCCGCGGAGATCTTTTTTCCACGGAAATAAATGTTTGTTGGAGGTGGCTGAGGAACTTTACCCAGAAAATTCAAAACAATTTGGAAACGTAGCTTTGGGTGCAAATCTTTTGCATCAAAGTACCTGTCAATTTTTGGAACAACATACCTATGTGAACAAACAATTTCAGGATTGAAATACGTGAATAATGATTTGAGAATAAACTTGGACCTCAAATGTGTTGTCGGCTCCCGACAGTGTTTTCTCCAGACTTTTTCCCCAGAGGGGTGGGGGTACTTAACATGTGTATATATTTGAGGGGGGGGGGGGTGGCGGTAAACGTTTTTTTTTTGGGGGGGGGGGTTCGCCACCCCGAAGAGATGCCCGGAAGAAACTTTGGCCCCCGAACTGATATTTGATAGTTAATCCGGCCCTCGGGGTGAAAAGTTTGGAGACCCCTGCACTAATGCAATGGTTTTATAAAGGGAAGTAATTGTGTTTTCCTAATTTATCAAAGGGAAGTAAGTGCTATAGGACTAAATGAAGACATAATTAGAATTTTTGTAAAAGATGATATTTTTTTAAAACTTGTGTTTAATGAACATGCCGACAATTATTACTATAATAAAAAATGAAAATTATTTCCCAACACTTTCAATAGTAATTTTTTAACTCATAAATTTAGACAAATGCGCACGATGATTGTCTAACACTTAAATCCATCCAAGACCAACGACAAACATATGCGTTACATACAGAACTGAGCTTTATATTTTAGATAAAGAAAGTATTTACATCTTGCAAAAAAAAATCCATACAATTCTTCGGTAGGGGCGAAGCCCCACCCTCGCGAAAGAACGTCTAAGCTTGCAGTTTCTTTCATGCATTTATCCGGTTAGTGGCTAAGTGTGCTAAGCGCGACACCAGTGTTTCTTTCAGACTTTTTCCTCCCCGGAGGGGGGAACTTTTTCTAATCTAAAAAGTGTTTAGCGTGCACAGTTTTTTTCATGCATCTTTTCCCCGCCCAGATTCTTCCTTTAGTTTGTATGATCTACAAATGCGACCAGTGTTTCTTTCAGACTTTTTCATCCCCGTAGAGGGAGGGGGGATACTTGAAAATTTTCGGGGGCAGGGGTGAAATTTTCTGGGAGTTGGCGGAAACTGGAAAATGTAAATAATTATATTTCGTTAATTGAGACGATATACGTGCTTTGGGGTGTGGGGGGAGGGGGGGGCGGAGCCCCCTATCCCGAAGTAGAGTTGCCTGAAAGAAACTCTAAATGCGACTTTTGTCATGATTGAAATTGGGTGCATGGCTTAGGGGTGTGGCTACGACTGTATTTAGTATCAATGCGCGGTACCTAAGTGTAGATCAAGCTTAAATCCGATTAAAATGACGATAAAAATCCGTTTTCAAAGTAATTTGTCGTTTCCGATTCAATTTGAGGTTAAGGTGGTGGCTTTGGTTTTGGTTTAGAGAAAATAGACAGCACTATCAACCTAGAGCCCGTTGTATCCTTCCTCAACTGGCCATTTTTCTCGTACAGGTTAATATAATAGTCTTTAATTTCTATATAAGGTTTATTTTGCTGTAAGTTACGTTATTTATACCAACATATTTTGAACGTTTCACACAATAACACAGTTTCATGGTTACTGAATAGTTCTGGGCATAAAAAATCAGATAGCACTTTTTAAAATGAATTTTATAACATTCGAAATTTGTAGTTAATTATTCAGATCACTCGATTTTTTCAATAAATTTTGTAAGGAACAGATGTACATACCTATTATTCTCTGAAAAAAGAAGAAAAAAAAGTCATAATACGCGATTAAATATCACTTATATATCACTTATATATCACTTATATATATATATATATATATATATATATATATATATATATTTATATATATATATATATATATATATATATATATATATATATATATATATATATATATATATATATATATATATATATGGGATGTGAAAGTAGAATGACTTTATCAATATTCTGTGCTATAAACTTACCATTATTTTGCTGCCGTCTAACTATCTATATACTACTAAAACTCAAGTTTGTTTACATGTTTGAATATTTATTTGTTTGTTTTTTTGTTTGTCTGATTTACTGTTGTTAATGGTTGTACTCATTGTGGAGAGCTGTAAAATAGTACGTAGGTAGAGAAAAAAAATTCTTTTCAGACAAAGTGTTAATCACACATTTATTTAAAGACGTTAATTAGTTTATTGATTTATTCATAGGTAGATTAACCACATTAATTTTAAAAGATTGGAAAAACCACTAGACTCGAAGAAACAGTGACGTCACATTTTTTTGTTTTCTTTTTAGTACGATAAAATGGCGGCTTCTATCGAAGAAGATTGTGTTCCCGTTCCAAAGTTTAACGCATTCTAAATCTCATTATCTGTCGGCTATAACATTTAACAATACATCCGTTTGCTGTATTTATTACGTTCCAACACTTAAAATCAATTTTCAACTGTCTTTTTCATTTAGTTTTACGATAAATTTCTCTAGATTTACAGATCAGCTGTCGAAAAAAGAACATGTTATGAAATCTAGATTTTAGATCTAGATCTAGATCTAGGTCACTAGACTTTACGTAAATTCTATGTTTAGACTTAATGCAAATTCTATATCTAGTAACTATTTCAGGCCTTATATAAATCTCTGTTCAGCTTTAATGAACATCTAATTCCATAATACATCGGATTTATCTATCTAGGTTCTAGAGCTTGATATAGTAGGATTACTCGCTTTTCGAGAAAGTTATTTATAGATCTAAAAATATTATGTGGCCAAGCAAGTTATTTATAGATCTAGATCTAGAATCTAGGTCAAATAAAAGATTAATTAGATACATACCAAAGATAAATTAGATAAAAATACAAGCCATTTTATAATCATAATACATTTTTAGTCCTTTAATACTTGATATAAATTTTTGTGATTAATCTATCTAGATCTAGATTTATCTAGCTAGAATAGGTCTAATGATTAGATCTAGATCACGATTTCTAGCAAGAGTTACGCAAACACTAGACTTAAGACTTAAGCAAACGAGTCGTAGAATCTAGATCTAGATAATTTCAGACCTTCATTATTTTATATAAATCTTTGTTTGGCTAATTTAAGATAAAATTTAATTTGAAAGTTACTACTACTAGACTTAGATCTAGATCTATGCGCGTAAATCAAGTTGCATAAGGAGACTTAAAGTATAGTATAAAAATTTATCTCTAAAGGTACGAGTTAAATAGTTGTTTGTGTAATTGGCTTGCATGCGGGTGGCACAGGTTCTAGACCAATACGTCAATGATATTTTTTTTTTCAATTTTTATTTTATTTTTTAGATGTGAATGATAAAGATGCCGATTTGAACTTGGCGGGATACAGGGCAGGTGAAGTAGAGTTAACCTGTTTCTTTGTCCTAAGCATATGAAGGGATAGTGTGGTCAGAGACATGCCCGGCTGGAATCGTTTTTTTAAACGATAAAAACATGTTGTCTTAGACTTGGTGGGACACTGGGCAGGTGAAGTAGAGTTGAGTATATCACCTGTGAAGTCAGTATATGAAGGGATAATCCAAAATCGGTGTTTTCGTTGTTTTTTAAAGATAAAAATCATCTTTTTGAATAAGGGGTCTGGTATTTTTGTGACGATAAGTGACAGACGTGATGTTTTTATGGGTGACCCCCCGAAACCCACAGTTATCCAACGGATGACGGGTAGTCTAGTATACTACTAAAACTGAAGTGTGTTTACATGTTTGAATATTTATTTGTTTTGTTTGTTTGTTTGTTTTTTGTCCGATTGAATACTGGAGAAAAATGGCGCTAGGTGGAGAGCTGTAAAATAGAATGTAGATAGAGAATACTTTTTTTCAGACAGACTGTTAACTACACATTTATTTAAAGACTTTAATTAATTTATTGATTTATTCATAGGTAGATTAACCACATTAATTTTAAAGTTTAAGAACAATGGCTTAACTTTGACTGAATAGTGACGTTTGATAACTCATTTTTTTGTTTTTTTGATTTGTTATTGGGGAGAATCTGCATTATGTGTAGAGCTGTAAAGTAGGATTTTGGGTGGTAAATATTGTTCTTTCTTAAACACAGTTAATTACAAACTAATTTAGAGCCATTAATTAATTTATTGATATATTTATTGGTAGATTAACCACATTAATTATAAAAGTTTAGAACAATAACTTTAGTAATAGTAAATAGATTTATTTCCTTTTTACAACAATTTTTTAAAAATTATTTTTTCTTAAGGCATTTTTGTGAACGATAAGGTTGCCTATCAGGACCTCGCGGGACACAGGGCAGGTGAAGTAGATTTCACCTGTTATTATGTTCTCAGCATATGAAGGGATAGTGTGGTCAGAGCCATGCTCGGCCGGAATCGTTTTTTTTTTAAAAAATACAAACATTTCTGAGACTTGGCGGGGCACTGGACAGGTGAAGTAGAGTTTTGTAGAGTTTTTGAAATATAAAAAAAAACGTCTTTTGTGGAGTCTGGTTATTTTGGGATGATAAGTGCTGGCAGGCGTAATGTCATTTATGGATGACCCCCCCTAAACCCACAGTTATCTAACTAGATAACGGATAGTCTGTTGTATAATATAAGCGGCCAAATAGTGTGTCAGTCCTTCCGTTTTCGCTATAGATTTTGGAACCATAAAAGTAAACATCGAACCATGCTGCGCTTTTCAGAGCATCGCAGTGTCTTGTTATAAGTAATAGAGTAGGGTTCGTTTATATAACGACAAAAGGCTATTTTGTAATTGCCACTGTTTTTACTCTTTTGCATAACGTCAAGAAAATATTAAATACACGCACACTGCTAAAACATATTAAAAGGATTGATGTCAAATATCATTTTCGTTAAGATTCTTGAAAAAATGGATACATTTTATTAACATAATAACAGTAGGGTAGAAAAATAAAATTAATTAAACTCTTTTTTTCTAATTTTGACAAGGGACGTCCAGATGCGGCTCTCCAGCTCCTTGTACACATATTAATAGTAATCTAATTTCATTTGTACTGGACGGTGGGGTACGACTTTACCCTGCGTTCAGTGGGATAGAAAATAAGCCTTATGAGGACCAAAGGATAGACGCGTACGATGCAAGTTATTCAAACCGATATCCACGCCAGTTAGTCGGCGTTTGCCGTGTTGAGGCCAGACTGGCTAATGGGAGACACCTCCTGAGTCGGTGATATCCGTAAAGAAAAAATAAAATAAAACTTAACAGCTTCTAAAGTGGATCGAGATAGTCCTAGAATAATATTATTTGATTACTAATTTTACTATTCTGGCGAAACATGTCTATGTTTTTATATGAATAAATATTATTTTATATTTAAAGCTATTTATTTTAAATAACAAATCAAATTTATTTACCTAATCCCAATCAAATACCAAAATATTGAACTAAAAATTGTGGCTCTTTAAAAACTGGGAAATTTTGTTGTAACTTTTGGCTCTTGCGTATCAAAAGGTTGCCGACCCCTGGGCTAGCAGTGTTTCTTCCAGACTTTTTGCTCATGGGGGGGAGGGGGGGGCACTTGAAATAATCGGGGGGGGGGGGGGGAGTGCGGTAGACTTTCTTCGAGGGGGGTGCGGACACTGTTAAAAGTATATATTTTCTATATTAACAATATGAATTTTATTTCGTTGGGGGGGGGGAGGGGGGTAGACATTTTTCAGAGATGCCTGGAAGAAACTCTGTGGGCTAGGAGAATGAGTTAGTTGTAGGTCGGTACATTATTGAATTTTTTTCAGATTGCTGTTTATGTGTCGTAAGGTCTATTTTATGGTGGTCGGCGCTGTTATTTTAATGTATTGAATTCTCATTAAAAAACTATGTCTCTCTTAGAACATTTTCAAAAAACATAAAGATTACAATTGCGCCACTTTTTTACACACTCCTTATAGAAAGATAATGATGCAGTCAGCTGCTTATTCATTTTGCTTTAATTGCTTTAAGGGGATATGCAAGTGTAGCACTATAGTATAACAAACCAATAAATCTCTGTTCACATGTATGGTACATTTAAAAAAGATTTACCTTGGCGGAGCACGGGACGCAGCTAGTGTTTATATATATATATATATATATATATATGAGTGTGTGTGTGCGAGTGTGTGGCCAATATACATTTGCAATAGGAACGA